>NW_020955451.1:157399-159678 GCF_003031625.1 Empidonax traillii
ATACGTACGAGGGGGGAAAAAAAATAAAAATCTAAGTTTCAGTACTCTGATATTGACCAACATTTATTTTGATTGTATATTCTTTTGTAACAGTCAAAACTCAAGCTGTTAATTACACAAATCATTCATTCAGGGAACAGAAGGAGATGCCAAACAGCTCGTGTAACTAAAGAGCTCGGTACAAATCTCACTCAGCCCAGGACTTACGTGCTGAAAATCATCGATAAATCTGAACAGCGAACAAATGAAGGGATGTTATGATCTGGTCTTGTAAATGGGCAGAGAGGTAAAAATTTGTGCAATAAATTCTTAATTGGGATTTTTTTTTGAGCGGCTCTAATCGATACCATGTCCCACTTAGAAAAATGTAAATAAATTTCTCATGACATTTCCATTAGAACCGTTACATTCAAAATAAATTATCTGCACCGATCTTTGGCTCTTGACACAAATAGTGTGGATAGGTTGCCATCATCAATTCCTGCAGGTTTTTTGTTCTCCACTCCTCTCTCTACATATTGCTCAAGGAAAAAACATGTGACCATTAGAACAGCAATAAATATGCCACAAGGTGTGTAGTTATTGACAGAATGAAGGAGAAGGGTATCGTTAGCAGCTCCCTGGAAGGTGCATAAAAGCACACACTGCTCTGAAGGAAGAGATGTTTACCTCACCACAATATATAAAACAGTCTCACTCTATTTTGTATATTTTAATACTGGAAACAGAAGCATTCTGTGAAAGAACTGTTTGTGCAGTGTTGTCTCACGCTGTGTCTCTAAACTGTGGTCTCAAAACCATTCAGTGTGTGTGTACACAATTACTGTTCTGCAAAGATTATTGCTATGTACACAGTTTCGTCAAATAAATGTAAAAAAATAACATATTTAATGACTTTGTCCTTTCTATAAAATAGAAAACTGCTTAATTCGTCTGTTGTGTTCTGTGTTCCTCCATTCAGCATTTTGTGACAGGTGGGTGAAATCAAATGCACGGGAATTTAGTTTCAATCAGGTAATATTGCTCTACTGTTATATAGCTTTTGTCTTAAAATGTAGATCTTTTTATCTCTATATATTTTTATTTATACGTAGGCTGAGGGCAATGCATGCAGGTTTTATTCCTCTTAACCTATATACACAACAGAACAGAATAATTTTTATTTTTCAGGTGTAATATAAAAAAATCTCTGACTTTTCTGGTTTGGTTTCTTTGCAGGTTGGTCATTTCACTTGTGCCAGGCACTGTGGAGTGGCTGCACCCAGAGGTTCTGGCTGTGCCCAACCAGCTCACTGTGGTGTTGTGGACTGGTGTTTTGATTTGTATAAGTCATTTGGAATGTGGAAATGTGGATTTTGGGTCATTTGGAATGTGGAAATTTGGAATTTGGCCATGTGGAAATGTGTAAGGTTAATTTTGGTCTCCCTAGGAAAGGTGTTCTGGTTGCACTTCCTAGGATTTTTGGCTGCTACAAATTGCAGTTGAATGTGGTGCCTGGAAGGGACTGTGATTTTGCTTTTGCTCAAGCAACACAAGTTGTCAAGAGTGTAGTTTGCTTCCCCAGCAGCTCTGGGGGGATGTCTGATGCCCTCCACCTCCACAGGGACCCCAGCTCTGCTCCCCCAGCCTTGTACAGCTCAACCCCAAAGCAGGTACGTGAGAAATGCCCCCCTGCACAAACCAAACAGCAGCTTAAGCAGTGGGTCAGTTCCAGTTAATCCCCTCTGTGAAAGTTTTAAGCAGGATTTAATTAGCCTTTAAATCTGGACATTTCGACCTGCATTAATAAACCTGCGTGGGACGGGGCACTTGGAAAGCAAAACAGGGAGAAAAACTGTTAATGCTGACATCACTGTGTTACATCTTTAACAAGACACCTTTATATCCTCACAGCACAAGTGGAACAGCTGGGACTTCGGGAGTAACGTCCTTAACGAGCACTCACTATCCCATTTGTCAGGCCTGTGCTTCCCTGCATCCGGAAAAGCAGCTGTTATCGTGCAAAATCGCTGTGCTTGGAGCAGCACATCAGTGCAAATCAGTCACCAGATGAGATCCCGAGCAGGACTGTCTGCTCGCCCTGCCCTCCGAGGTGAGCAGTGCCTGGTGGCCTTGGGGCTTTGCAGATCTGGGCACCTCCAGCAATATCCTCTGGTTGTTGTGTGTCAGGTTGGCCTGGATGGTTCCCTGGTGCTGAGAGCTGAGCGCAGGACGTAGGAGCGGCCTGAAATGTGGGTCTGAGCAGCCTCACTAGGCTGGAAGAGCCTGGAAGTCTGGGT
>NW_020955451.1:160125-193216 GCF_003031625.1 Empidonax traillii
GAGCAGTGCCTGGTGGCCTTGGGGCTTTGCAGATCTGGGCACCTCCAGCAATATCCTCTGGTTGTTGTGTGTCAGGTTGGCCTGGATGGTTCCCTGGTGCTGAGAGCTGAGCGCAGGACGTAGGAGCGGCCTGAAATGTGGGTCTGAGCAGCCTCACTAGGCTGGAAGAGCCTGGAAGTCTGGGTGCACAGAGCCAGGTACCAGCCAAACCATGTCCTCTGATAAAAGCTGTCAACTTACAGAAATCCCAAAACCTCCTGGGCTTAGTGCTTTATTACATGACATGTAGAATGCAAGTATTCAGTGCTGCTGTAAGCCTCGACTGATTGTGAGATTTCATTCCTTGTTTTTGCTGCCTTTCAGGAAATTGGAGTCTCTTTTAAAGTCAAGGTCAGCTCTAGCAAGGGACAAGTGGGAAAGAGCAGGTCATTGCACATTTCATTTCTCATTCAGATTCTTTCCCCTTCCTCTACTAAACTTACTGCAGTTTTTTTCTCACTTTTCCACTCCCACACTCTCTATTTGTGGTGTCACCCGCAAAACTGGCTGTGCCCACACCGCTGGGTTTTGCCTGGTTTGTGTGGCTGGGCCGGTTGGCCTTGGAGCTGGATGTGTTGTGTGAGCATCCAGCTGCCTGCCTGGGAGCTGGGCATGCTCTGGTCAGCCCGTCTGCCAGTGCCGGGCTAACACTCTTCTGCCAGCAGGCACCGGTGACCGGGTGTGCACCAGCCTGGAAGCCATCCTGGGATCCTCTCAGTGCCTCTTCCCAGCCTGTCCGGTGCTGACCAGAGGCAAAGACCTCAACCTGCTGTGTTCTCCTCCTGCTCCTGCACAACAGGAATAAAAGCAGGAGCAGAAATGGGCTGAGGAGCATTTGACTTGCCCGTTCAGGAGTGCTGGGCTCTGAAACAGGGCTGTGTTTCAGAGAGGTTGTAGATAGACATGTTCAGAAGAGATGAGTGAAAAGCATAGGGAAGCTTGTTAGGCATGTAAAGAGCTGCTTCAAAAAGAGAAGAAATACTCTTCTTCCGGAGAAATAGTCTCCCCAAGTCCAGTGTGGACAGGACAAGCAGTCAGGGGCTTTGACTGTGGTAAGGGACATTGAGGTCAGCCCTGTAGCCATGAGGTAAGCCAAGGAACAGGCTGTGAAATCATCAGTGGGTGCTTTTTGGAGTTAGATGAGCATCTGTCAGGGATGGCTTAAGAAGAGTTGATTTTTGCCTCAGGGCAGGGGGATGGATGAGGTGACCTTCCAGCCTGATCTGATAGGATTTAATGCTTGTTGGGAAGCCTTTGTTTTCTTATTTCCTTCCTAACTTTTAGGTACAGGGAGGAAAAAGGAGGACAGAGCCAGTGGATTCTTGAAAGAAACTGTTTTTAATTTAGTCACCAAGAGTGATCTGCAGCTGCCAGGGAAATGAAAAGCAGATTATGCAAACTCAAGACTTTCCTTAACAATGGATGTGGTGTTACTGCAATGCATAAAAGGCTGAGCAGAGAATTAGGGGTATCTATCAGCTTTAATATGTTTAATTTAAAAAGGAACAGGTTGCACCAACACTTTTTTTTTTCTACTTAATGAGGCCCATTCATAAGTAGAATAACAGGATTTGCCTGTCACCCAGAGGAAATCATGACATGTGTATTTGTACTTTGGTGCAAAACTTGTGTTGATCGCAGTGATTTAGAACTTTTCCCATCCCAGCTGCAGTCAGTTTGATGTCAGGATCCTTTCATCTGGAGACAGATGCATCCTTGGTAGAATCCTCAACACGTCTGTGCCTTTGTTCAGTCTCACAAAGTACCAGCTAAAGATTAAAAATAAAAGTTTACATGGATTATTTCATGTTACTCCTCAGAGATAACTACTGTGAGAAAAAGTTTGGCTTATCCAAGACCCGGTAGCAGATTGCAGAAGGATCTCTGGTGTGTATGTGAATTGGGCCCTTTGCAGTTCTGTTCTGTTCGTGTTTGTGGGTGCTGAGTGATGCAGAGACAGCAGTAGGGTCTTTCATAGCATCTGATGCTCCCCATATCTTGGGGCCATTCCTCTGCTACAGGACTTAGAAGATTGAAGACGGAAAAGGTTTTTCTGTGTATCTTGAATCAGTGTCAGGCTGGAGATGGGACTAACATCCTTTGTGGTGTGTGAATTGACACAGGCTGTTTCCAGTGAGTTAACCCTTCCATGTTCCATTCCATAAGTACAAAGTGGCCTTGGTGGGCAGGCAGGGGGGCAGAAAGCTGTGGGGAGCTCCACTGGGTGGGGATGGCAGGGGGTTCTTCACTGGTCCTCAGGGCTCTGCTTCACATGTGTGCTGGACCTCACCCTGCTTGCAAGGAAGAAGCTCCTCACTGGAGCTGTGATGGTTTCCCACATCTGCCCTCCTTGTGTCCTTGGAGTCCTGCCACATCATCAAGAAAGAGAAAGCATGAGGATAATATTCCCTTCTCCCATCACACTGGGACGGGAGATGCCTCGTTCTGTACCTCCTTGTGTTTGCAAAGATGGGAGAATAGCCTGGCTTTCAATTCCGAATTAAATCCACGCTAATTTGTAATGAAATCTAAGAGGGATAGCCAAACCTGGAGAGAAGGAAGCAACTGACAGAAATTGGTTGCTCCATGAATTAAGTGCTGTTGGGATGTGCAGCATGATGGGATTTGGAAATCGGGTCCTTTGTATTTAGCAGAGCAACTCTCCTGAGCGCAGGGGCCATCGTCAAAGAGGTGACAGTGACAAAGTATTGGTAAGCAAATCTGGGAAAGGAGGGCTCAGAGAGATCAAGTGTACGAATTTTTGCATTTCTCTAGATACAGAGATGAGAAAATGAGAAATTTGATCTTTCTATTATAATCGACATAAAGAATTAGAGGACTGCAAAAGGCCACGCAGCCAAACAGAGCTGCTCCCTTAAAGTTTATTTCAAATGTCTCTCTGCCTCAGCACTGTGTCCTTCAAGACCTTCCCTCTGTAATTGTATGTGGCAGCCTCTTTAGAGTTAGATGCCGATTGCTGCTCCAAAACAGAAATAAAAAAATAACAGGCAAGAAAGGGCATTGCAGCAAGTGCTTAGGAGGGATGTTCTTCCTTTGTTTCACAAGTGGGTCAATAAAGGGGGTTAGAAAATGCTGTTCTGTTCATGAGCACTGCTCTGTTTGGCTCCATGACCGAACAGGGGCCAACACTCAGCAGCTCCATCCTTGTAACAGCTCTCCCTCCTTTGCTTCCATTAAGACTTTGCCCTGGAAGGCAGCACAGTTCAGGAAACAAATGGTATTTGGTGCCCTGCCTTACCTGGCTGCCTGCTCAGCAAAACCAACCCCGTGCCCCAGCCACCTGGGGCCAGAGGCTTCATTCAAAGGCTATTGGCAGCAGGGTGGAGCTGATCTCCCACAGCCTCAATATCCTGGGCTGGAGGGGAGCCAGGGCTGTGGAAACAGCCAACATGCAGCTTTGGAGGGGCTCGTGCTGTGTTTCAATTGGAGCCAGCCCAGCAGTGCCACCACTGAACATCAAAGGGCTCATTCTCCCTCTGCCCCCAAGCCCTGGGTGAGATGGGGTTTGCACAGCAAATGCAGGTCCTGCCCTTGTGCACCTCTGTGCCATGTACAGACGAGCTCAAACTTTACTGTGAAGGTGTAAAACTTTGCTTTATCGTTAGAAGATATCAGGCCTGAAATCTTCTGCTCTTGAGTAGGTCATTAGGATGTGATTGAGTCTCCTCTGAGATGGGTGCCAGGGAAGTGTGTCGGTGTTGGCAGCAAGGAGCTCCTAGAGATGTTTGGGCAACATGAGCTGTGAACTTGTCCCTCCTTCTTCCTCACACTGAAGTGGATGGGGTGCTTTTCTCTCTGCCCCTTTTGTTTTTCCATTTTGGAGGCAGACATTAAAAAAAAAAGGGTCTTATAAGAATTCCGAATGCAGCATTCCTGTCTGTTAACAGAAATTATTAGGGCTTGCCCAGAGAAACCAGTGTTAATAGATATTCAGGCAAATTCCCAGTATTTCTCTAGGACTTTTTTTAATCCTGTCCATTCACTGAAGTTCAGCTTCATTGATTAGCACTGCTCAGCCTAAATCCCATATTCCTGAAGTGCTGGAAAGCCCTTAGTGCCAGAGGCTCTTTCTGTTGTTTTCCCAAGTGATTTTCCCATACTGTACAGCAGGAGGAATGTGATGTGAAGATGTTAATCCCTTTTGAGTTGTGCTCTAAACAAGTATGTGCAAAACACAGGGAAAATGAAGCAATACATTATTTTTCATTTAATTTTCCATAAATATTGTCTTGTAGCCCTGGTGAAATGCTTGACATAACACACCTCCACAGCTTGTCCGCTGAACATCTGGTAATCAGTCCTTAAATTCGCTTCAGAGAATACTCAGAGCAGAAAGTAAATTTTCTCAGACATATGAAATGAGTCTTGTCAGAGAACGAATCCTTTTTCCATGATTACCACGATGGGAGCAGGACACTGCTGTCCTCATTCTGATGGCCACAGTGCCGAGTGCTCCCTTATCAAGACAAAACTATTGATGACAACAGCAGGCTGGTGTCAGTGTCAGTTCTCCACGTGTACAACTCAGCCTTAGCGCTTCAGTCCTATTGATTTCCTTAACAGTGGCCATCTATTGATTTTTTTTTCCCCACTATCCTCTGGATTATACCCACTGTAGAAACTGCTGCTCGCAAACATGAAGAATTCTCACTGTCATGCTCCATCTGCTGAAGCCAGCTTGTTCTTGCATGACAGCTGCATTGGATTTTATACTTGGGAAATTCCCATCTCCATCCTCATGAGGCTGCCCTTTGAAAAGGGCTTGCTTTCAAAGGACACAAGGGGTCTGCCAGAGCTCTGCCTCTTTCTAACGATTGATTTCCAGGTTTCATCATTAAGCTTGAGCTTTTTCACATCACTGCTCGAGTTCTTCCCCAGTTGTTTCCAGCTTTTGCAAAGATCTGAAAATGCAGCAACAGCAGCAGAAGCAAAGCCCACTTTTGCAGCCTGTATGGCAGGATTTTTATGTTGGGTTCCTTTTGTTCTGCTGTCTGCTGCTGTTGTAACAGAACCACCCACACACTGCGTTCAAGTCTCTTCTAAGATGGGTATTAAAAGCAGGTAATTCAGAGAGTACCTGTGTCACTCCCAGCCTTCAGCATCTCTGCAGATGTCCCAGGACTCCCATCCTTAACTCAGTGTATGTGATTCACAATGAAACTTTCATTTCACAGCTCAAGAGTGGGTGCCCCTATAATGGCTTGCAGTAACTCCCTTTCACTGAATCACTGAATGATTTTGGTTGGAAGGCACCTTCAGAGGTCATCTAATCCAACCTCCCTGCCAGCCACCTCCCACTAGCCCAGGTTGCTTCAAGCCCTGTCCAACCTGGCCTTGGACACTTCCAGGGATGGGGCAGCAACAGCTTCTCTGGGTAAGCTGTGCCAGGGCCTCCCCACCCTCACAGAGAAGGATTTCTTCTTAAAATCTAGTCTAAATACCATAGTGTGATGAAAACTTCAATGGGTAGAATTTTTTCCACAGACTTTACCCCTACAGTTTTCATTCAATTCTGTCCTTCCACTAAACAGAACAAAAGGAAACAGATTGGTAAAAACAGAACAAACTTTCTGTTAAAATTCTACTTATTAATTAGGCGCAGTAAATACATCCATAACACTGCAATGTTTAATTTCTCAGGCCTAAAGTACAAGTGGGAGTGTGTGGTGAAGGCTGCCCTTGCAGCCAGAGCAGCCCTCATGGTTCTGATCTGCCAGCCATGGGGAGACTCTGGGGTGGGAGCAGCTGCTGTGGCCCCTTGGTTCCCATCCCTTCCCTGCACCTCTAGACTGGCTGGATGCCAGCAATTAAAAACTAGTTGAGAAGCTTTAAAAATGCATCTCTTCCCCATTCCTTCTGCTCTCTTTAATCCTCCAGCAATCCCCAGCAGAATTCTTCACAGGGGATTTTGCCCCGTGTTTCTGTTTGCTCAGAGTGTGGAGTTAAAGCAGGTGTCTCAGCAGAGTGGGGCTCTTTAGGGACCCGGGAGGGACTCACTTCTCTTGCTGTTTTCTCTGCTGCTCTGTCCTCCTGGGCACTCCCTGTTTTGGCAGAAGTTGGGATGTCACCTGCCAGCAGAAGCATGTCCAGGTTCCAGAGCTGCTGCACGTCCTGAAACCGGTGTGGTGCCTGCAGGGATTTTTGGTGGTGCGAAGATCAGGACACAGGGAGTTAACACTGGCAGATATTTCTGTGCTTTTCCCTTAAAATCAGTTTTAAATTAGAATCTGCTCCTACTGACAGCTTGGGAATTTCCCAAAAGCAGGAAGAAAGGGGGTTCATCTCCTCACTGGCTCCTGGCCGCTTCTGGATGCACCATAACTAGATTGTTGTGTCCTTTGCCTGGCAGTAGGAGCCACAGGCCAGTTGTACCCAGCATTAGCCAAACAAGCAGCGCTGAAGCCAGGCAGTGCCATGGAGAGCCAGGGATCCTCTTGTGGTTTGTTTGTCTTCCCCTGACCTGTAAGCAGTTCCTGCTCATGGTTATTCCTCGGCAACTGGTGTTTATTTCCTGCATACAGCAGGGGATGCAGTTATATACCCCTTTCCTACAGCTTTTCCCCTTCTTTCCTGCTCACTCCATCTCCTGGCATCCTCCTGCTGTTTTTATCTAGTCATCAGGCTTTCCAGATCGCCAGTGGAGGGTCAGGAGTGCGTGGAACCTTTGTTTTCATCCTGTGAGTCTGCCAACTCCACAGAGTGTGGGCCAGACCCCACGTCATCGCTGTCACAAACTCCTGTTGGTTTAGGGAGAGTTTTGCCCAAGGAAGAACTTTGAGCACAAGCACTTAAATGCCTGGTAAGTAGAAAGCAAGCAGCTCCTTTTCCACTTAGACCTGGCAGGGGGAAGATGTTTGGAGCATGTCTTGAAAGCACAGAACAAGCGTGGCCACCCTCATCCCTCCTCCTCCTGCCTCGGGTGGCTGCACAGGAGTGCCTGGGGTCATGAGGGAGCAGTTTTAAGTCACTTTGCTTTTCCCCCTATTTGTTCCAGTTCCCCAGCCCATTTTCCAGTGGAGCACCTGTTTCCATGGGTTTAGTGCTCACCTCTGATAAAGCTCAACGAGAGATTTATGAAAGTAACGTATTAAGATCATGGTCTGTCAAATGTCAATAAGCAGAATAAAGAGCTCAGCACTGCAGTTATAGAGATCCAGCAATTAAAGCATTTGATGGAAGCATTTTATGGGAGTATATATTACCATTTTGTTCAATTATTCTGCCATTAAACATTAAGAATAATTGAACCAAATGGTGCCTGATAGAAGGGATACATCTGCTCTGATGAATTCCTGCCAAAAGGCACTGGGAATCTTAGTACAAGCATTTTGTCAACCAAGATAACAGTATTTTTCTCTCCAGCTGATAAAGCAGGGCTTTTGAATCTTATTTATGACGTATAAATTGGCTAATTTGTTACCAATATCAAACAGCCCATAAGAATGAGGCAGTGTAATAGCTAACAAAATACTGACAGCTTCATCACTTGCTGACTGCATGGAGTACGATATATGCTCAATTAATAGAAAGTGCAATTATCACAGAAACTGTGAGCAGGAGCTAATTATACAGAAGCCAATCAAAAACAGCCCAAAGCCAGGCAGAATCTATCTCTAGATTCTGAATTTTTTTTAATTTTTTCTTTCCTGATCTCCACATTTGCCTCACCTCCACGAGAGGGAAGGGGAGGTGGCATCAACAAGAGGAATGTCCATAAAGCCAGGGGAGAGCTCTGGCACAGGTTCCAGTTTCCATATGAAACAGAAAATCACAGTGTTTTTCTGTTTAAACACATTGCAATTTTGGTGTAACTGAGGATAACCAAAACACAGCTACATCATTTCCCTAAGGTATAAGAGGGAATCTGTCACACAGTGACAGATGGGAACACTTTTAAAGGAGATTTAAGGAGAAAATAACATCTTGATATGTATTTTGAAAAAATGGTGTGCTCAAAGAAGTTGGAAGGGAGTGCTCTCTGGGAAGGGTAGCCTCTAATTTTGGGAAAAATACAGTTAAATTCCTAATGATCTTGGTTGAAGAGTTGTTTTTGCACCTGAAGATAAATGGCCATTTGAAATGGATGTTATTCACTGAAAGTTAGGAAATGGCAGTTTATCCTGAAACCAAAGGAATACTGTGCTGATTTTGATTGATTAACATGACAAAACCTGAGTTTTCCAGTGGCAGCTCCAACATCTATTTTTTTCCTGGATTTTTTTATTTATTTATTTTGGTAAGATTTTGGATGCATGAATTATAATCAACTTGGAAGCTGCTTGGTGTATTTTATTGAAAGAGGAGCTGTAGGACTCCATGGAATGTCAGAGGCAGGTGGAATCTCAATTTTTCTTTCCTTTTTTATTTTTTTTCCTGTTTATTTTAGGCTGAGCTTATTCCCTGACTTTCCTGGCTGCAAAACCCTCTCGTTCAGGGCCTGCATTTGTGCATCCATGTATTCCCTGCTTGGTGAAAAACAAGGTTGTTTACCAGTGGAAGTGATCAATGGCTCCTGCAGGCCTCAGCTCAGCAAAGACATCCAACTGCAGGAAACCACTTAAGCATGTGCTTTGCTGCAAGCAAAGATGGAAGGCAGGGGTTGTGTGCCTTGAAAAACAATGGATGGATGCTGGTGGTTTAGCTAGTTCATTTTTAACTCTGAGGGGTTTATTAGACTTCCACCTGCTTCCAGCTGTACTGTAACTGAGACCTGCAGAGGAGTTTATCGCTCCCATCCCTTCCAAAGAGCACCTTGTCCCCCTGCATCCAGTTCCCAGTGATGCCACCCAGCACTGCTACTCTGGGATTAAGCCCTGGCACTGTTTTTGATGGAGAACTGATTCTGGTAAGCTACACCCACAGCTTAATGGTTGGTGATGTGACCTGCAGGGGAGTTTCCCTCATGGTCAGGGGTCCTCCACTGTGCAGCACTCCAGAGTACACCCACAGGGCTCAGTGATTCCCCCAGTGAGCTGAAAAATCTGCTACAGACTCTGAGAGGACTGGGATTTGGAAGATAAATATAGTGCTGCCCTGTGGCTGAGAATCAGCAATTGTCAGCACTTGAGTGGCTCATCCTGCATTGCTCCAAGGAGAGAAGACTTCCAGCTGGAGTGGAGCCAGAGCTCAGGGGCTCACCCTGCTGCCTTCAGACCTGAGCTCTGCTGTGTTCATGAGCACCACCAGTAGCAGCCACAGATCTTGGGCAGTGCTGCTTGTAAGAAAGGCACTGGAATGTTCTGCAGGAGACCTGCCATTTCTTTGTGGCTCTCAGCTGATCTCCTGGGCCACCAGGAGAAAAACACTTTTTGTTTCTTTGTACCTCAGTTTGCTATCTGCCAAATGACATTGGTTTCTTTTGTAAAACCCAGGGCTGAAGAGTGATATTCCTGTTTGCTGCTGTGTGAAATGCACCATTGTTAGCCTATTCAATGTCATTATTTCCAGGATTTAAAAAATAGTCTTAGTGGCTGCATTTATTTTCTTCAAACCTTCAGAGCTGTGAAGCCCTTTCAGTTTTTCTGACAGCTATTTAAATCCAGGGTTTTTTCAGTTTCTGGTATAAACTTCCAATGCAGAATAATACTGGCACGCTAGGTTAAATAGTATTTGATGCTCAATATCTTTGCACTTGCAAGTTCTCCAAGAGCAACCAATAGAACTCCTCTAAACTCCAAAATGAGGTTTTCTCGGTCCATTTATGACTAATCATGTTAATCCTCTTCTCTGGGTCTGATATTGATAATACAGCATTTGAGAGAGTTTGTCAGAGCAGCAGAGAATGGAAAGGAGAATAATTCTCCCAGAGCATTTAGCCCCCTTTCCAGCTCTGCCAGCAGAAATTCCAGGGCTGCTACAATTTGCATGGACTGTGAGGTTTGCAGAGTTGAAAGGATTGGGGAGCCATTGTTAAACCTTCAGCAGAAGCAAAGAGAGCTCTTCACAAGCCTTTCTTCCTCTGCCTGGCTCCTGGACACAGCCATCCATGCAGCACTCAGCCTGCACAAGTGCCCAGGGCTGGCTCAAGGCTCCTCTGCAGGCAAAACCGAAGGAGAGGTGAGACCATGGCTGGGTTTCTTGGGCACAGGAAGGGAGGAGATGCTGTGGTGAGGGAGGAGAAGGCAGTAAGAGTTGTGGGGGGTTGCTGTGACAGTTCTTTTAGTCCTGGCACAGCTCAGGGCGGGTCTCTGCAGAGTGTTTCATAGGTCAGAATTTGCAAAGCATGCACTGGACTCCATCTCCTGATTTGAAAACAGTGTTTCGCTGGCACTGGGTGCTTGCCCTGCCAGCTGGGAAGAACCAGGCAGGGTATTTTCCTGCCCACACCCCAGTTCATTTATCTACCTGCACGTGAGTGCTGCCATTGCAGTCACATTGCTGCCTCGCTCTGAACAGGTGTTAAAGCCTGACTGGGTCAGAGCTAATGCAAAACTCTTGAGTGCTTTCAATCAAAAAGAGAACAGAATCATGTAGTCCAGATGCTCATTAGCACTGCCACCATTTGTCAAGAACATCTTGCAGTTCTCTCTGTTCCATGGTATGCTCTGTGCATACTTGATATTCGTGTTTTCACACATGTGTCATTTGTTCTGTGGATAAACCCCTCCCAAGGTTCAGGGCCTTGGCTGTGGGCAGCTAATCCTTTGGGTTTTCTTCTCCTATCAGGACATGAAGATGTATGCTTGATCTATTCAAGTACTAATCAAGGCTTGAATGACTCCCAGTATCACTCCTGTTCCTTTTGAGGTGGGAATACATCAACAGCAGAGCAAAACGGTGTTTCTCAGCAATGTGTCATAATGATTGGTTATATGGGTGTCACAATTCTGCAAGAAATACAGTAAGTTCTGTTCCATTGTCAGGAGTGCTGCCTCATGGGGAGGCATTTGTAACTAAAACTGTTGTTCATTTGCAGAATCTGTAAGAAGAATGAAACCTTGACTGGAAATATGCTGAAAAGCTGCCGTAATAAATTTGACACAATATGCGTGACATGGATGGATAGACCATTGTTTGCCAGGCCTGGCAAATAAAACTGGTGTGGAGTCAGAATTACAGGGAGAGAGAAGCATTGTTCTACAAGGCATGTCTCAGAGAGGAACCAAATTTGAAGCAGCTATATATTTTAGTTGTGCTTAAATTGAGTAATAAAGAAGGCTCGCTCAGAAATCTTACTGTGCCCTGGAACACACATTGCTTTTTTGTTCTTGTGAACTTCTAAGGAAGTTTCCTACTCATAAACAGAAGTGCCTGCATATCTTTTATTCCTTTTCAGTGTTATTAAAAGATATTTAAGAAGCAGGCATGAGATAGCTAAGAAAGAAAGCAGAGAAACATCTGTGTAGTGTTATACCAGGGAGAGTTTTAGGCCTAGCATTTTAAATTTCACCTGAGAGATCTCTCTCCTATTCTTGGTGCTCTTGCAGATTCCCTGGACGTCTTTGGCAAATTACTCATTCTCTTTGGCCTGTGTTTTCAAAGGTGATTTCCAGGTTTGATGTTTGGATTTCCAACTGGGCTGCTCCTGGAGGACAGATATGAAGTACATAAACTGTATGCAACAGTTCCACGTTGGAGTTTTGTACCCTACCACTCATCTTTCTGCATCTTTCAAATCCGGATTATGTCTTACTGTGTGTAAGTGTCATTTCTACCCCAAACCAAATCTGAACAGTTAATGATATATAGTATTTGCAAGTATTCAGGCTCTCAGTAAAGCACTGCAGCAATGGGTAAAAGGCATGACTTTGAATAGATGGGAACTGTAGCTTGTAAAAAGAGAATTTTTAATTTTATGGTACACAATTATAGCGATTTTTTAATCTGGATAAAATTATAGTGATTTTTTAATATGGTAAAAAAATTAGTGATTTTTCTGTTCTGGAGGTTTTAACAAAATATCCTTGGGAATGAAATACCACTTCTGGCACGAACATGATTCTGAAGTGTGTTGTTGTATGTTACACTGTTTTAAAAAGCAGCTGTGGGTCCATCCCAGCCACGTCTGGACTCCATCCATGAACTCCAGATTTGGGATTTAAGGCAGAAGTTTTCTAAAGTTCTTGAGTGAACTAGACTTCAAAGATATTTAAACTGTCTCTGCCTTTATTGGGAACAACTGCATCTTACATGGGTGAGGGCTTTCAGCAGACAGCTCCTCCTGAACAGGGACAGCTGGAGGACAGAAAGTGTTCTTCCCAAAAGAAGAGCAGAAAATGTTCTTCCCAAAAGAAGGGCAGACTCATTTTGGCCCCAACAGTAAGAGATCCAAAATCTAAGCAAGCAGGGGAGTTGCTCTTATTAAACAGCAGAGCAATTTTGCTGAGAACAAACGGCAACCAGTGACATTTGGGGACAGGTAAGTCACTCTTGGACTGCTGAAAGAAGGAATACACCAATGGAAATGCTCAGTGAACAAAGGTACAAACCCATTGTCTCTTCCCTGCTGGTGTTGATAAAAGAGCTCTGGGGCAATCAGTGCTGCCCAGCCCAGGCAGAGCATCATTAATATTCCCGACCTGTGGCTCTGTGCTGCTTTGACACAAGGAAAATGAATCAGTGAGAGAGAATCTTGTTTTTCCTGTTTATTTTTATATTTGGGAGTGTGGTGTGAAAAACCAGTTTTTTAGCTTGGAGCAAAATGTGATGGAAATGTCCAGATGTCCAGACAGGAAGATTCTGTGTGACCCCTCTGTGTATGACACGTGTCCAGTTACCTGGGGTGGGGTGGGCAGCTCCCACTGTCCCGTGGGGCCCTCACCCTTGTTGTGAGCAGTGGGGTCATTTCTCCTGCCATGGGTTTCTCTGCCACAGAGAAAGGGCCAGGGAGGATTGTTGGGCACTGTCATCACCTGCTGAACGTGGGGTTGAGCCTGACCTGGGCACAGGGACACCAGGAGGGACTGTGAGAGAAGACAACTGAGGGGCTCAGGAAGGGGAATTCATCAGTGTGTGATGGGGAGGGTGAAATAGAGAATGCCATCTTCATCAGGGGACAAACACATCCCCCAGACTTCCCTCAGGAGAAACTATTGCCACATCTCCTTCCCACCTGGAGATGTGGCAATAGTTTCAGCAGCCCTGTGGGTCACCAGCTCTGCCTTGAGCATCTGGTGGGTGGAGTGAGTGGTGCTGACATGGGGCAGGTGGGATAGATGGCTCCCCCTGAGCATTACACCCACAGACAAATAACACTGTGGAGTTTGCTTGATCCAGTTCCCTCTTCCATGTAGTGCCCCAGTGTGTTTCCTCAGCCCTGTGCCAGTCCCTGGGAAGAGGTGTTGATGCTGTGCCACAGGAGAGTGTGGGAAATGGAGCCCTTCATGGTGATGTGGGTCTGTCTCTGCCTGACTGCCAGGGGAGAGACTGAGCCTCCAGCACAGCATGCAGACACCAGGTGTTTTCATATTATTAATGCCCTGCCTCACCTCTAATTTAATTATAATCAGTTAATGTCCCAATCCAGGGCTTGCTAAATTGTTGGAAATCATACCTTTGAAAGGGGATGCAGATGTGAGCTAGGCTCTGCAGGGTGGGATGGACAGGCCAAGCTCTACAGCACCTATCCCTCACAGCCCCATCTCCTGTTTTTTGGGGAGAAAGGATCCATGCTGGCCCTCAGCACCTGTTTCTCTGTGCCCAGGTGCCAGAACACATGCCCAAGAGAAGGGGAAGACTGATAGGAGAGGTGGTTTCACACCTTTGAAAGGTTTTGTGCTGCTGGACTGTTTCTCCTTACAAAGCAAATTTTTTAGTCTTACAGAGGGGACTAAAAAGCATCACAGACAGTACCTGTTTGGGAAGTTAGAGGACAGCTACCTCTGTGCTCCTAAAAAGGCCACCATCTAACCCACCTGCACAGCAGACACAGGGTCATCGATGTTTTCTTAGCAGCACTGGCTGCTTCTCTGTGCCCGTGGAAAATTGGGAGAGATAAATGTTTTTTGCACTCTCACCAATCAGCTGTCTGTGTGGGGATGAAGGTCACCTTGCAACAACTCAGAGCAATTACCTGAAGGAGGTTAGATCTCTGTCCTCTGCCTTTATATTATTCTCATAAGCTGCATTTTTGGCACCACTTAGAAGCCAGGAACATATCAAACCCGCATATGTCAAATGCTATTGACATCAAATACCTTTCATCGAGCCCCAAGCCTCTTGGCGTCTTTTGAGCTCTGCACCCAGGAAAGTGGCTTGTCAGAGATGATTTTTCCAACTGAGGAAGCAAGGAGCATAATGAGACAGCATAGCTTCAGCACACACCTTCCAACAAGTTTCCCAACTGCTCAGAAACCAAACATGAGGCTGAATAGTAATTAGCCCACAAAGAAAGCCGGGGACACAATGAATGCATGAACTGTATTAGCAAAGTATTTACAGCCCCTCATTACCATTTTCCAAATGCATTCCTGTCTGCATTTCCTGTTTTCAACAGCCAAGATCATAGAATCGTGGAACAGAGAAACAAAGCAAAAATCCAGCTTTTTCAAGCAGCGTGATCTCTGCAGGAAATACCCAGATGTGCCAGGTGCTGTACAGATGTGCTCAGCACTCAGGAAAGCCCTCGAGCTGCCCACAGGTCTGTTGCTTCTGGACTTCACAGCAATCAGAAAGGATTTTGCTCCACCCAGGATGTCACCCTGGCACAGCACACTGCGCTCAGAAAGAAATTCCTCTCCTTCTCAGCACCATTTGGATTTGCTCACCAGTAACTTTGTTGGGTTTTTTTTTCAATATTTCTTATCCAGAGCAATAGGGGGTGAGTCCTGATCTCTCACCCACAAAGCCCATCCCATGGCCTTTCTCCCTCTATGATGCACCTTCCACATCTCTCCTCCTCCCTTGCTTGAACCTGACCTGAGAAACCAACCTGGCTGAAGTGCTCCCCAGCAACAGAAATCCTGTCCAACCTTTCCTCAAAGCCAGTTAATTTTATCACAACATCCCCAGGCCTTCTTAGGAGCCAAAGCTATAAAACTGTCCCCATGTTTCTCTTGTTTAATAACAGGGTGCAGTTCCTTTTAAGGAATGACAGAACAATGACTGGAAGATGGGCTTGCTAAAAAAAAAAAAACAAAACCAAAAAAAAAACCAAAACCAAATTTAGCAATTAGCACAGAAATCTGTGGATAGATTGCCTTTCAAACTGCCCAAGCCTTAGGCAAAGTCCAAAATGGCTCTGGCCTTCTCCAACCTCTGCAATATCTCACAAAAACATCCTTTTCATCAGCTAGAACAGAAATCCTGACTTTCCCTCTGCTGCCGTGACCCGTTCATTCATCAAGATACTGGAAGACACTTTGCCCTTGCCTTTCCCCTGCCATCAAAAGTTCTTTCTTCTCTGCCCTCCTCAAAGCCTAAAACCATAAAGAAACTACATATTCTCCCTAATTAATGTGGTGATTTTTACAGAAATAATTCATGGCCCCATGTCCTTCACTGCTGTGAGGTTTGTGTGCTCATTAAGCCGCTCCTTCCCTGTCTGAGATGTTTGACTGCTGGTTCCAGTGGTGGCCAGCTCTGTGCTATTGGCTCCCAGTGCTGGAATGCTGAGCAGATGCTGAATGTCTGCAGCTGGTGGGGTTTGGGGCTTTGCTGGAGTTTGCATGCACTGCTGGGTGAAGAGGGACAGGTGAGCAAAAGACCCTGAGCAGTGTCCAGGTTCACCCAGCACCTTAAATACCAACAACAGTGACCCAGGTGCCTCCCAGGTCCCTGCTGGTTATTTAAAAGATTGCTTTTCCATAAAAGTAACTTGCAAGTTCCGACCCAAGCTAAGAGTTGATAATGAGATGCAGAATGAGCGATATTTTAATGGTCTGACACATTAGAAATGAGTGGTGTTCCTGCTTAATGCTGCTAACAGTGATTCATCAAGGACTGAGGTGATGGAGTTGCAGGGCCTTTTCGGATGTGCCCAGAGTAGCTTTTCCCAGGGGATGTGAGGTTTGTACCGTGACCTGATACAAAATCTGCAGTAGCCATATATTTCCCGAATCACCCATTAAATGAGCAACACTGTTTAAAAAGTAGCTGTGTTCTGAAAAGCTCCTTCAAGGACTCATTGGATCAGTTATGTCAAAATTGTAGAGCAGCAGTCTCTGTAATAGACTTGTGCTGGGAGAGTAAGTTGCCCTACTTAACGTATTCATAGAAAGCTACAGTTGTAGGTTTTTCTTTTATACAGGTCAAGAAGGGGGAATTGCTGCTGAATCAATGTATCTAACTCCTTCAACGCCCAAATTTACAAAGAACACATTCCCGCTAAGTTTTCTATCTGCTTTTTTTGATTGTGTCTCACCAGAGCAAATTCACATAAGGTGAGTCTCTAAAAGGACTGATTTTCTGCTCCCCTTGACTACACAAGATATTCAAAAATTAATGAAAAAGTGACACCCGTCTGGCTTCCAGGGCATCGCATTTATTTCTGCATAAATTCTCCCAGGTCAGCTCAAAAACAGTTCAGGGTTAAAATCTCATCTAGTCACCTAGATTAAAAACTAATTTCTCCAAAGTATTGCCTATATTGAAGCCTTTTCATGCAAATAAATAGCCAAGGGCCTCATTCTCTCCTTCTCTATTAGGCCGTGCATGTCATGAATTTGAACAGAACATTTTGTCCCGCACTCTAATTACGTGCATTATAAAGAAAAATCTATTCCTTGCATACATATTATCAGGAGCAGTTCGGAAGCTCCGTTCCATCAGGGCAGCCGTCATGGTGGCTCATCCCAATATTGACACTTTAATCTTTTTGTTTCACAGGAGATTAAAAGCCGTGCAGTGGCCGCTCCTCCACGGAGCCAATTGGAGTCAATCCGTGTCCAAGGGCCATTTCTGCTCCGAAAACAGACTTGCAGTTTACGGAATATATTAGGTAATTATGGGTGGTTATGGAAGAATGATAAAAAAAAATACTGGGCTGGTGACGGAGTAAATAGGGCTGCTGTTAAAAAAAAAAAAAATAGTGCTCATTTTGCTCACAGCTGCGCTGCAGTACATGCACTTGAGGACTAAGTTATTGCCTGTGTAATGTATTCACGTGCATGATCATTAGCAGCTTCAATTCCCTTCACTTTATCTCACTGGAGAAGCAGAGAGCAATTGATACACCAGGCAGCCACCTACACCTATTCCAATTAAAGTTGCCTTTTATCAAAGGAGAGCGTAACCTCCTTGAAAAGATGCTGAGAATTTTAATAAACATGGCAAAATATTAGACCTCTTCCCTTGTTTATTTTTGTTTAAAACAGCCTGCATTAACTTCCAGAGGCAGCATCTGATTTAGCCTCTGTCTTCCAAAATGCAGACTGGGAATAAGCAGTAATAGCACAGTTCTGCCCATTTTTGGCTTCTCTGTGTGAGACACGGTACAAGGGAGTTTTTCAGAGGGCTGGATAATGTTCCCTAAAGATCAGTCCCTGCCAAACCATCACATGTGGGGCACCACAGATCACCTGTCAGCTGCACAAATGCTGACTAGAATAAAATCCCGACGGATCCTTCCCCTCACGGAGGACAGGACTGTGTAGCATCCTAAGAAGTCAGCAGCTGAAATTCCGTATAGTCTGAATTCTCAGGTGAATGCAGCTCCAGTGTGAATGTGAATAACTCTGTACCTACACCTGGTAATATGGGAGTGCTGCCAATGCACGTGCAATGCATAATCTGTCTGTCCAGGTGAGTGTTGATTCAATTTATTTCTAGTCTGGTATAGCACAAGAACCAGGTACTGTATTTTCCTTTCAATCCTGCAATTTGGTCATTTTATCTAGTGTGTTTCAGGCAGGATAAATGCTCTGCAGCTTCCAGTGATGACCTTAAAAGTTTAGAAAGATCAGTGACTGTCTACCAAGGAATTTGGAAGTTGAATCTGTTTAGTGCTTTCCCTTGGATGGAGCATCTTAAGAGTTTAAGCTAATGTGCAGTAACTGCCTTGTTACTACAAGAATGCTAAATTTGAGGTCACAGCTTAAAAAAAAACCCAGTAACTGATAAAAAGTCTTGTCTCTGGCTGCAATTCCTATTGGAGTGGATAAAACATAGTTATTATTATCTTAAATCCCTCTTGGTGGAGTGCCAGGGAGATATAGTTTAGCACAAAAAGGGGATCCAGGACTGTTGAAGACTTTCACTGTGCAGGTTTGTAGGATTTTTTTGTTGTGCAACAGGTATGGATGATCCAAGCAAGTTCCTGGCCCTGTTGCTTTCTCTCTGAAGCCACGTTTAGCAAAGCCCTGGCACAATGGGAGAAGGTTTTATTGCACACTGAATGCCTTCCTGCTGGAAGAAATATTCTGGCTGCAGGTCCTGAGCATTAACCTTTCACTTGGCTAAATCAGCCAGAATTGCCTGTGTGCTGTCAATGTTTGCACATAGGAGTAGTAATTATGGAAGCAGGATCATTCCTACTCTCTAGCAGAGTGCAGTCCTTGAGTAAATGAATTGTGATTGGGAAACAATTGGATGGTGGAGATGTTTCTAAGGAGAGCACCTTATTGACATTATTTTCAAACTAACAGGACACATCCTTGCAGTGCAAATATTGCTTTCTTTTGCAAATGTGAAAGAGTTATTACTTACTGCTCTGTGAGAGGACAGACCTGCCACTGAGATAATAGCAACTTAGTGTTTTATTGTGAATCTTTCCTCACAGACTTGGTGATGTTTATGATAGCAATTGCATAGACAATCCATTCTTCATCTCCAGTCTAACTAAATTACAAGTGACAGCAGTATAAAAGCCTGATATTTAATTGCCTCAATGAACATTGACTTACTTGAGCACATTTTATGCACTCTCTGGCTGACACTCTCCAGGGTTGTGTGTCAGTCTGAGGAGCTGCATTTCTGGGTCCCCAGGTTGAGTCACTAAAAAGAGTTCTGACCTTCTGAAAATGCCTATAGAGAAAGATTCCTTAAATGGCTTTAAATTAAGTCTTTTGTGGGTTCTCTGCTAAGGTCATGGCACAAGCTGAGGAGTTTTTGCATGCTGCTGTTGATTTCTGTCTCCCAGGCTGTCTCTGTGTAACCTTGACAGACACCAGCAGAAGGGAAGAGGCAGCGCCCTTCAAGCAGGTGAGCTGTTCTGTTTTTGGGAGAGCTGTTCTCCTGCTCAGTGCTGCACATCCACGTATGTGGTGACACCTCAGGGTAGTCTGCAAATCTGTAATATGGGTAAAACAAAATAAAATAAACAAACAAAAAGATCTTTGTGCTCCCATAAGAAAATTTGGCTTATCAGTGCCTGGCAAGCTGATATTAAGAAAAGCTGCCTTCTCACAAAGATGAGGTGAACATCAGACCTGGTTGCTGAGGGCCCTTGAGACGCTGTTGTTGGAAGTTTTCAAGAGCAAATCAGCCAAGTATCTGTCACTGGTTCTAGGACAGCATGAGAGGTTCCCTTCCTAGAGCCATTGATTTTGGGCTGTATGGGAGACCACGCTCTTCAAGGCTCCTTCATGGATTCCCTTCTCAGACAGCAATTCCAAGCAGCCCAAAGTGTGCATAAGGGCTAAGAAATACACTTAGAAACTGGCTCAAGCCCTTTTTAACCTGGAGGCCTGGGGATGCCTCTGACAATAATAGTGTATCTGCCTGACATGTCTGCAGTCAGTGCAAGCAACTTTGCAAACACCTCGGTAAGTCAATGAATCAAACATATGTCTCATTCATCCCAGACCCTCAAAGTCCTGCTGCAAGGAGAAATTCTATGTATTTTGGAGCCTAAAGCATAATAAACCTGTTAGCTATTTTTTTTTATGAATTGGAAATCACTTGAGCTATAACTTTTAAGAGAGCACTGAAGTTTAAGCTGATACCCTAAATTATTTAAAATCATATAAAGTGTAGTACTAGCAATTATTTTCAAATTTAAAAGGACAATTTTAAAGAATGTGTTGATGATGTCTTATGTTCAGGCTGTGCATGGCATGTACATGGCCCTGTGCAGTTGTAAAACTGTTAATGGGATCATTTAATAAATTCTGGTGTGTATTTCTCTATAACTATACCCAATATAAATATCTGATGTGTGTGCATCTGTATCAGATAAAGGCACACATTAATATCTTTATTGGAAAATATAGCTTGTCTACTAAGACCTCATTAACTCTGCATACATGGTAGCCCACTTTGGAATTGTGGATATACAAGCTGATTTTCTTTCAAGAGCAGAGAATTCTGTAAATGTCCTCTAAGGTTTATCTGCCCCTCAAACTGAGTTAGTTTTTGATTGATTTCCAGAATCCCTGAATTAAAGATTCTTTAAACAGATAAACCCAGTTTGTACAAACACTTGAGATCCTATTAGAAACAGAAGTAAAACACAAATAATTTTAAATGGGCTAGTTTGGTTTTATTGTTTACAGATTTCTACATGGAAGGGATTTGTCCTTCTCTTCTGCATATGTGCTTGTTTCAAAGAAAACAATTTATTCCTGACAGAATTGCTGTAACTCTTTTGATTATGTTACTAGTATGAAATCCAGTCTGAGAACAGGTGAAGTGCCCAGCACTCATCATTCTATTTATACAGTTCACCAATGGATTGAAAATACATTGGATTATGTTGGATTGCACACTTTTTTGTCATGAAAATGAGACATCAAAGATCTCATATGTCTCAGGCAATGTTCTGTGCTGACTGATGTCTTGCAGTTTTCTGGCTTATTTCACTATTTTGTAGTTCTATTGTCTGCCTATTGTGTTCTCTTTTTGATTTGGAACAGGAAAGGTTAGAAAGCGGGTGGCAGTCTGCAAGCAGTCTGTGGGAAGAAAAACACAGAGTTCTTTATCAGTTATATGTAGATACACTGACTTTTTGGGTTCCTTTGGTTTAGTCAGGGGTGGACATATCTACTGAGGATATGTTGCTAGAATGCAAACCAAATTCACACTCCAGAGATTAGTATCCAGAAAGATGTGGGCTGAATGAGTCTGTGACAGTTGTCATGAGGAGAAGCAGAAAGAATTCATTAGGCCTGAATTTCAAGAGTTTTCAAATGATTTTTTTGATCCCAAGACTGTTTTATTCTTCTCTTTTTGCTTGAGAGAACCTCATGTTTCTGCAAGAAGAAATAATCGTGGAGGGATGGATGGGTCCAACCTTCTACTGAGTTTTTCATCACCAAGTTCTGCAGGGCAAAGGGAATATCCAGATGCTGCTCAGGCAGGTGAAAGCTACCTGGCTCAACCTGTGTTTGATACACTGTGGGAGGGTTTCATCCTCAGCATTTCCCCTGTGCTTAGAGTGGGACTTGCCAGCTTTGTGTTTCATGCCTCAATGTGCATGTGGAGAGCATGGTGAGGGGGAAAGCCTGGGAGAGAGATATCGGTGGATTCATTCTTCCCTCAAATCGATCAGGTGGTAGAAATTCATTTTTCATGACTATCATTGGTGTGAATCTTCGCATCAATAACACAATAATGTTGGAGATAAGCCATGCACTGTGGGCCAGAGGTGAAGGTGGGTTATTTTTTCATAGCAAAGCAACCTTAACCCTGGTTAACTGGCTGTCTGGGCTGGATTTGAGCACCCTGGGGACAACACAGAGCAGCAGAGTCTGATTCTGTGCATTCAGAGCCCTCAGTTTCACGGTCTCAATCCAAGCATTTCGCAGCAATTCTGAATCTGGGAAACCTCTCCCATTTTTCTTCAAGATACCAGTAACTTCGAGCAGAGCAATGCACTCAGATTGAAAAATGCTGCTCGTGGAAGGAACCTATGCTGTGTATTATCTTCTTACTGGGGAGAAAGGCCAATATCAGTGCTGGCTAAAGCTGCTTTAAATGGACAGCAAAGGTTTCTCTTCTCATGGAGGGACATTCAGTTGGTGCAGAAACACATTTGCAGGCTTTATGTGTGCTGTAAGGGATACTTTGGGGTAATTCTGGAGGAGAGAGAGTTACAGCTTCTTCTCTTTCCCTGACCAGTATAATAGATCTCAGTGTAATAAAAGTTGCCCACAGAGATGGATCCCACCACTGATCTTGGTGGTTCTTGTCCAGAGGCTGAGTGAAAAACTGGCAATGAAGAATTTTATTGTTGCTGTAATAGTTCTGCTGGCCATGGCTCATTTCCTTCAAGTTTTATAAAGGCTTTGCTCTAGACAGACACTCAACCCTGGCCATAGATAGAACGGCTGCTGTCATTTGGCATTTATTTCCCAACATCTTCGTCTGGTTGAGGACTTAAAACACTAAAATGATTTGCTCTTTGAAGCAGTGACATGGCCATGAAATCATAGCACACACCATAAATCCCCTCTGCAGGCCAGTGCTGGTACAGTCTGTTCTGCAGGTCATGTTCTGTAAAGGTGTGTCTTGGGAAGGTGTTAATACCATCATCACCACTAGTTCATAGTCGAGTTTGGGTTTTTTGGGGTAGTTTTTATAACCCTCTGCCAAGGCCAGTGTTCCATGGTGGTGGAGGGGCATACAGAGACTTACTGCCTGCAGTCTCCTGTCCACAAGGCCAAACAAACAGGAGAGCAGAGCACAGGTACAAGGAATCCCATGGGTCTTAATCAAATGCAAGCAGCAGGGCAATGGCAGAGCTGCAATAAAATACGTCTGTTCTAGTCCACTGAATTACCCACTGAGTGACACATGACTGTGCCACCAAACCCAGTCTTCATTTCTCTGTCCCCCTCCCCACCCCAAGCTCTTTTGATTTATAAATCAGAAGAAAGCCTCTTATTCACCCTGCTTTTCTGGCAGCCTCAGTGAAAAATCACATCACACAGTTTCTCCTTTTCCTCATATCCACTTTTCATTTGCAGAAGAGCCAATCTTCCATCCTTAGTGGAATTAATATTTCTCCAAATGTGTTTTACAGCAACAGCCCTTACAAAACTCGTTTCTTCATGTAGACCATGAGTTTAAGCTTAGTGCTCTGTGTACACCATCAGATGCAGCACCATTACATTAGTGCCAATTTTGCAACATCAGTGCCAGTTGTATCTGTTCTGATGAAAGGAAAGTCATGGGTACACAGTCCTCTTCCTCTCACAAGGAAGTTGTAGACTGACACCAGGTCCTTGGGACAGACATCTTGATTCTTCATAGCTGAGAGCTGTGGGTAGGGAAGCTGGATGTGTGGAGGCTCCAGTGCAAAGATCGTAAGGAGAAGGGGAATTTCACAAGAAAAAGGGAACTGGTATGACCTGAAACCTGGACGATTAAGAACAACGGTAGCAACACTTGCTCCATTGCACAGGATGCTAGAAAGGAAAAGACTAAAAATTCTTCCTTTTTGTTTTTCTGTTTGCTTGTTTTACTGGAGGGAACTTAGTTAGGCCAGTGGGAATAGCTCTAAGTAACAGCGAGCAGCCCCAGTTTTACTGCTGTCTCCTTGGCACTCATCACTGTCTTTGCTCTGGGGGCTCTCAGAGGAAGCAGATTTCGCTGGCCACTCGGTCATTTTGATGTGTTACACCTCAGCTGAGATCTCAGTTTCAGCTCACAGAAGTGAGAAAGAGATTTTTTTAAAGGTGGTATGGGAGCAGATTTTGTTGGCCTTTAAATATGCATGTAATTTCTACAGGGCTTTGGAAAATTTTGCTGTAGCTTACAAATGTTATAACTCTAAAATGCCAACCTGACTGTAATTATAATGCCCCTTTGTTCTGTAAGCTGCAGAGGAAAATAATTCAATTTACTAAAATCACTCACTCTTTAAACAAATGGGGGAGTAATTAAATGTAATGGATACTGTGGTTTCTGTACATCTCTGTGAAGTCTTTAACAAAATCTGCAGTTCCATCCTGAAGAAATGACAGATTAAAAATGAAAAAGAAAAGAACAGTAGTCATTACTTTTGTGATCTTCAACAAGAATGTGCTCTGCTCCATCTGCTAGTTCTGCAGCTGTGGTTAACTAATAAACAGTATTCCCAGTCCTGCACTAACTGCATTTGATGTGGCTGGTGCAAAAACAAAGATGTCTTGGCAGAATAAGGTGCTGTGTGAGTTGTTAAAGAAGGGCAACCGTTTTAGATCCAATAGAAGCAAAGGGGGAAGCTTTGCCTTTGCTATATGGAAAAATAAGGAAGTGGAAAACATTTTACTCACAATTTTCTGAAAATGTAAGGCATAGTATAGAGAAATAACAAGAATGTGCTCGAGGCTATGGAGGACTAACATGGGCTTTAAAAGGACTCTCAAGCTGTGGTTTTCTTTTCCCTTCCCATTTCCAGTGGCTCTATCAGGCAAAACCAGAGAAAAGACCCTCCTGAAATGCTTCAGAAATTTCTCAGCTTACTCCAGAATGTTAATCTTGGGTCTCTTGCTCTGGGTGGAAGGTGGATTGCACCCAGGAAACGGGGCTGCCTTTCGCCTCTTCCCAGCTAACTCAACGCTCACAGCCTCAGTGGAGCTCCCAAAATTGTGAACCCTGTGTCCAGGAGCCTTGGTGAAATGTGGTCTAGACATACATGAAGACCCCTGAAATCAAGACTTCAAAAGGTAGGATCCTATGCTATGGTGCTTCTGCCAGTGACAAAATTTCTAAGTGATTATTTTTCAGAGTTTTCACCTCCCACAGGCTTGACAGGAACTGCGAGGAGCAGAATCTCTTTTCTATTGGCTCAGCTGGGAATTCTGCAGCTTAACTTTAATTCACAAAGTTTGAAGCACTTTGGCCTGCATGTCTTGGTTCAGGGACATACCAGATACGCAGGTGGAAGGTTTGTCTCGTTATGCACGGATTGAAATGGTTGGCTTCAAAAGGTAATTACTCCATTGTTGTCACAGAGTTGTGCCTGAAGCATCAGTGAGATTTTTCTCTTCAAGTCGCTGGCAAATATTGTTCTGCCAAAGTAGCTGTGAGTCATGCTGGCAGTCACAGTATTGGTTCAAGCCTGGCACAAGGCTTTGACACTCTGCTCTTTGAAATGAAAGGGAAAATGCTTCTCACAGAAAACTGCTCTGTATGAAATACTGCAGTGTTGGCAATAGGAAATCAAGGAGATATAATTCTGCTGTCCCTTGCATTTGCTCTGTAACCATACAAAACTAGAGAGAGACAATTTACGTAAGACCTTGTCTAAACAGAGATTTTGGTTTTTTTTCTGAGGAAGAATGATCGTTGTCAGCATTAGAAACCAATTTACACTGTCATAGCTACATAATGAGTTGGGAACAAATATTTCTTAGTACCTGACAGAAGTGAATAAGGTGCCTTTACTACTTTTAATGCTCTGGGTGTGTGTAGAAGAGGTCTAACTGAAAAGAGGAGCCAGTGAGTTTACCAAGGTAAAGGAGGACAAGGTTGCAGCCAGGTTCCTGTGTTTGCTGCCAGTGGCAATGGCAAACTGAGGGTATTTGTGCCTCTCCCCAGTTCTCCAGGGCAGGACTGCCTTGAGAAAACTCTACTGCTTTCCCTCCCTAATGCTTCATTAATCTCCAAGCCTTCAGCTGCTTGCACCTGATTTTTTTTGCCTTTATGAATAGCTTCCTTCTGCTCAGTGAGCCAAGCTCAGGACCCAGACCACAGCTTTTGGGCTCTCTCTGGGTACAGAGTGCACAGAGCTCCCCACCCAGCAGCATCCTGCCTGAAGTAACAGGGCCTTAGCAAATACAGATGACACTGAAATTCTGAAAGTAGGAGGCAGATGGGGAGAGCTGTGTCTATGGAAAATATAGGCACGCTGAGATGTGTAGATATATATATATATATATATATAAAAAAAAAATATATAAATATGTGTAGATAAATGCAGCACATGCCCACATGTAGAGCCATGTCAGGCCTCAGTTAGTGTCTAAATTGTGAGTGAACCTCAGGAGGGCCCAGCTCCTTGGTGAGGCACATCCAGCAAGTTTACATCAGCTGAGCACACACCCCAGAGCCTTTCCTGGGACACAAAATGGAAAAGCAGAGAAAAGGAGATTGGTCTTCCTTCCCTTACGACTTTCTCTCATTTGATCTCTAAAATGTAAAATCACAGCTCCTCCAGTACAACAAAAACTACCCTACAGATGAAGCCACAGTTTTGGTCCGTGTAGCTCCTCTACATCATCTCTGCCACACCAATTCACACCCCAGAGGATCCAGCCTTCTGTTTGCAAACAACACAGTGTTACAGCTAATCTAGAGGAATGCACAAATGAACTGTATTCTGTTCAGCCAGTAGCTTGCTAATAACTTTCTAAAATTGTTCTCCAGCATTAATTGAAACCGTAAATCCCAATCACATTCAAAGCATAACTACTGTATGCCAGTGGCTCACTTCAGTTCTTAATCATAGCCTTGTGGGGAATTTTCTTGCTGCTTCTTCCTTCCCCCAGGAGCGGCCATATTTATTATTGCAGTTCAAATACCTGGAGATATTTCAGTTGAAAAGCCATATAACATCTCTCTAAGCATGTCAATACGTGTTCAGCTTAATATGAATGCCTGTGCCATTCCCACTGGAGAAAAGTAAAAAATGTCAGGGAAATATATTTAACTTGTTTCTGCACAGAAGCCTGCAGATATCTTGTATCTAAAGAATATTTAAATTCTGTTTTGTTAAGACAGGATACTTACATTATACAGTGGAGCAGCCAGGAAGTTATAGTCTCCACTAGACAATTTGCCAGGCAAGAAAGATGGCTTAGTTGAAATGTTGACAGCTTTATTCTTGTGGCTTTGGCAGAAAAATAGGCAAAAAGATTGCAGAGGCGGCAGGATAGAATACAACACGAAAGTTCAGAAAAATATTAACTGGTTGTAAAATGAGTGGGTGGATGCACTAAAGGAGGTGGCATTTCAGTTGTATAACAACTTATTGCAACATTTTATGGCCAAATTATGCTCTTTTTCTGTGCTGTATTTTTGCATCTGCTGCCCAGCTCCAATGGAGAGGCACGAAATGTTTATTTGGAAGGAGAAAAGGGCAGCAGCCATTCATCATTTTCCCCTGAATCATCCCATTGGCCTCAGTGAAGATTCCCCTGAGAATTTTATTCCATTTCTGCTGTATTATATACTGTGATTTTACAGATCTGCTTTTATTTTCTAGACCAGCCACTTGCATAAGGCCCCTACAAACGTCCCTGACCTGAATGCGGGTTTAGAAGCCGTAATGTGGGGCACAGCAGGGGAGTGGGGATGCCAACCTTCACAGGGGAAAATAGGGTGTAATATCACCATTTTTCTGGCTGAGGCAGATCAGGCAACCTGATGCCTCTCCACAGTCGTGTCCTTGGGCCATCCTGTTCTCCTGGGCACGGCAAGAGCCAATTCCTCTCCAAGGGGCTCCTTAGCCAGAGCGAATTCAAAGGGGCTGTGATGGTTGTACTGAAGGGATTTGGACTCTTATTCTACATATAACCCTAAACCAACTTTTCTTAACAATCCCTTGTGCACTTCACTGGCAGTACAGTCTGTATTCTAAAGAGCATCAGGCATGAACAAAAGGAAAGAAAAGAAATAGGATTACTCCCACTTCAGAACGGGGAAGTGGGGTGCATTTTCCTTTTCTTCTCCTTTTCACAAATGTGGAGGCTTTTAGGGGAGGACCCTTGGAGCAGCTGTAAAACTTTATGGGGGAAATTGGTTTTGTCTCTGCTTCAGGTGGGGCCTCAAGAGGTAAATTTTACACGCTGAATAAACAGGATCTCAGAGCGCTCCAAAGCCCAGTCTGCTGCATTGTTCAACATCCAGTGGAATAATTTCTGCAGGATTGGAACTAGTCTAAGTTGTTACCCTAATTCTGAGGTTTCTAGAGCCACCAGCACCAGTTTGGTCCCCCCTGCTTCTCTTGGTCCCCTGGAACTTTATCTTCCCAGTGCTACATAGCACATCCAGTCTGATCAGTTCAAAATCTACCCTGTTTTCCTGGGCTAAGTTGAAAAGGTTTTTCTGAACAGGAGAATATATTTATGTGATTTGGAGAGGGATAATGAAAAGCCCTACCCAGTGAGATCAGTGAGAGTTTGGTAACTCAGTGGTAAGGATTTCTTTAAAATTGGATCATAGGGAATAAGTGTGGCAAACCTGAAGACCTTAGACAATTTAATTGGAATTTAAGCATCAAGTTGTACACTTTCCTAAATCCAAAAGGTAACAGCCTAGACAGTCTTCTCAAAGGTGCTGAGTTTTTCTGTCTCCAGGGTTGAAAGGTTATGTGGGAATTTACTATGGTAGGCACAGATAGGAAATAATGGAAGAGCCAAGGTTCAGTGACCAACCCAGGGAAAAACAATATAACAACCACCAGGGGGAAAAGTGAATGAAATATAAACTACAGGACCAGGGACAGTTTATACTAAAATCTGAAGACTGGTGAAGAAAGAAACTTAAACAGCAGTTAGAAAATAATCGACAGGATGAGAGAAGATACCAAAACCACAACTAGAGAGAAGGGTCTGTCTGCTTTGATGGGTTCCCAATAGTCCAATTCCCAGGAAGGTGGGAGACCTGATGAGGAGACAGCTGAGAGGGAATAAGTGTCTAGGAAATGGGTTTGTTTTTCCCTGTGGAAAATATGGTGCTTTTCCTCTAAACCCCAAACATTTTTACATTTCAAAGAGAAAAGACATTCCCAGGATACTTTCAGTGTCAGAATTTTCATGAGTTAGAGATCAATTTTTGTTAAGAGAAGTCATACAAAAATGTTGTACCAACCCTGCTCCTCTGGGTGCTGAGCTACTGACAGAGTAAATAGCGAGTTTGGAGCGCAGCTTTCAAGGAGCAAGTGCACCAAAGGTCATTTTCCTGGTGCCAGTCTCCCTGATATCATTCCAGCCAGCCACCTGAACCAGGAATTTCTTGATTGCCACTAGCTTTTTATAGCCTGGATCGAGCTTATTTACTGAGCTCTTCTCTATGTTTTCTACGACACTGTTTACTGGTTCGAACATGGTTCCATTGCATGAACATTTTATTTCCCGTTTTTACCTGTATACCGTGTGCAGTTTGGCTTGGAGAAACTTGTTTTTTCAATAAAGCATCCATAGAAAGTTATTGCCAGGCATTTAATGGAACATTTTTACAGTGATGGAGTTCTGTCAGAAAAGCAGCAATTGATTGTGTCTGTGTGTAAAACTGATGGGTGTGAACTGCCCTGGCACGAAATAAAAAGAGCATTTGGAGTCCTCTATGAGCTAAACTACCCTCAACATGAGATATTTTAACAGATACAGGGCTTGAATTCCTCCATAAAAAACTCAGAAAACTTTCAGGGAACGTTAGACATTTTTTTCCCCCCCTTCATTCATCGTCACGCAGCCCAGGTGTTTGTTCTGCAGTTGGTGTAACTTTTTAGCACTGTGGAAATCGATTCCCATGGGACAGTGTTTTCCCCCCCAGTTATTCTGGAGGTTTCCAAAACAAAGAGGAAAAAAATACTTTATAACTAGTGAAGGAAGATGAGCTCTCCAGGTGTGACTGGGATACTTTTTACTCCTGCGCCTTACAAAACTTGTGCCCTCACTTGTCCCTGGAAGAGATGCACATTACACCTCCCAGAGCCATAGGAGCAGGACATGAAGATCAAAAAAAAATATGAAGTTTGCTTGTGGAAGTAAGTTACCTACCTGTGCTCTAATCTAAAGGAGGTTAACTGGATCTTTGATGAATTTGCAGCTATTCTGAAACTGTAAAAAAATCATTTGGAGATTTTGAGATGCTCAAGGAACAGAGCAAATCTAACCAAAAAAAAGTTTCTAGAAACTTCCATTGGGGTCAGGAGCTTAGGCTAGTTCCCCATTCATAAAATACTCTGGTGTTTAGTTTCCATATTGCAAAAAATACGTGAAATAAGCAGATGAATTACACCATAGTGCCCATTCAGTATTTTCTGCATACAACGACACCTGTCAGTGGAAATTTCACCTTCGTGGTTTTTCTGTAGAGATGTTCAGCTCCTTGTTCATGACACTGCTGGTTTTGTCTTCTTTCTGTCATGTTGTCTTTCCTTACTGACATGGGGTTGTCGTGGGAAGGAGGTACCAGGTACTTTGTGAGCAAAGTGGGAAGCAATGCAGGAGGCAAAAAAAAGAAAAAAAAAAAAAAAAGACAGAAATATTTTCTGTGCAATTCTTTCAAGGATTGTTCACTTGGAATCCTGTGACACTGTTGTGATGTTTGCTGCACTTTTACAGACCAAAGGGGCGTTTGCACTGTGAGCACCACAGCACTGGGAGGATGAAGAGCTTTGGTTACCAGGCTGTTTGGGAGCTCAGCTCACAACTCAGGGGAGACATTTTTGCTCCAGTGACCTCTAAGCTGCCTTTAGTTTATTGATTGGCTAATAGGGAAAATTGATTTTTAACTAACTCACCAGTTTTTAGACCTGAACACAGTTGTCACTTCCAGTAAGGGTACTTTTACTCCATCATAATAAGTTGTCTCAGTCATCAGTTCATTCTGGAGGCTGCAAAAGGCTTGGCAAGGAGCCCAGACACAGAAGACACAGCCCAGGACAGCCCCTGGATGAAATGTGTTTAATATTATGTTACACCTCTCATGCACACTCTGGTCCTGGCAGAAAACAGCTGGCTATGCCTAAGGGCTGAAAATAAGATAAACCAAATTCAGGGAATCACAGGGAAAGATGTCAGGGAATACGAGGGGAAGAATATCGGGGAGACATTTCTGAGGAGAAGTGTCTCACTTGCAAGTCGGACTTTCTCACCCTGGGACCTTTAAAGCTGAAGCCAAGAGGTAGTTGAAGATGTAACATACAGGAATATTGGTCTGAACTGGACCTTTTCTATTTCTAACATCCATCATCTGAACTGCAAGGTTTCATAGGTAGAACTGTTGCACCATATTTCATAAATGTCCTCCTGTAAGATCCAACTTCAGGGGTTCCAAGCCTTATTCCATTGCTTATTCTCAGCTCACCTGTATCCTTGGGAAGTGTCAGCCAAACTGAAAACCAAGATCAGAGATGTAAGCTGGGGGTGACACTGGTTTTCCATTGTTGTTTTGTTTTGGTTTTTGTTGTTGGTGGTGGTGGTTTCTTGGGGTATTTTTGTTTGTTTTGGTTTGTTTTTTGGGTTTTTTTGTTTGTTTGCGCTTTTTTTGTTGGTTTGTTTGTTTGTTTGTTTTAAAGAAATGTCATTTTGACTTTATTTGAAATATTCAGTTTGCCCAAAGCAGTATATTTTTATTTTCAGGCTGTTTATTCAAAAACATTTCATTAAATTTTACAGGAAAAAAATGTATTATTGAAATAGAAAATGAAGGAATATTGGCTGGAATTGACAAAATGAAACATGGGAAGAGCAAAGCGAAATGCATTCTATTTTTAAGAAGAAAAACACTGGAACTAAAGATTCCAAAATTTTCATAAACATCTCTTTTTTTGTGAAATTGAAAATATTTCTCCGCATCAAACCAAACTGGTGAGTGACTCTCTGCCCTCTTTTCCAAATTCATTTCGAAAGAGACTTTGATTTTCTGAGTGAATTTAATACGTGTGATTCTTCTTTATCTGATTCTAAGTTCAGTGTGTAAACATTAATGTATTTTAATTAATGTAATGACATGAGTAGCTTCAATGACTTGATTGAAGTTGTTCAGGAGAATGACAACCTCTGCTGGGAAGGCTGTTACTTGTCTGGTAAGCTCAGCCCATGAATCTGGAGGATTCAAACCAGCCATTTGGCATCATAATTATCTCAGCTTGGAGAATCTCATATATTGGGGTTAAAGTTTTGCAATCTGTAGGTGATCTGGAATGTATAATACTATCACCAGATGCGAGTATGGAAATTATAGGTTAAATTCTGCAAACATTTCCTTGAAATGAGCAGTAAAATGTGTGTGGATGCATCAGGGCCAGGAACTGAAAAAACCCAACTATTTATTTGGGACATCCATATCATGAAAGTTTAACTTATCTGGTGTGACACCCCACAAAATTCCTGCTCATGAAGAACCCTCGGCCCTCCATCTTGGTTCAGATATTCTTGTTCCAAGCACAGACATTTCCTGACAAATTTCTTTGGACAGATTTTTTCCCCAGTACATCTGAGCTGCATCTCCTCTCATGCCAAACAAGACTGTGAACTGATAAAAGCTAATCTGATGCAGTGCAACCTGGTGCCACAGATGAAAAGCAGCAGATGAAAACATCTGAATTTGATGAAAATCCTTCAGCAGGATAACAGGGTGTCATGCAAAGATGCTGCCGGGAAAGATGAAGTGTTTGAGTCTTGGTTCACGGTGGCAAAGTCAGAGGGTTACAAAGATCACGGTCTAGAGAAAGGGTCACGACACCTTTTCATTTATATACCGGCACATGCTGAAATTTTCATTCTTAAGGATTTTTTTTCTCTCTCTCGGTCTGTCAACTGCACAGAATTCAGATTTAAACATCTCGTTGAGCTCACAGCTAGACTGCTGTTCTTCAAGAGATGGGAAGTAAAGAAAATAACAAAGCTCTAAAGTACTTTCCTGGCTTTGGACCACTTCTTAGTCTATAATTTGTGAACATGGGGACTTGCAAATGAGGTAAAATCATATTGCAAATGTCTGCAGGCAGGATGTGGCTCTATATTTACTGATAGCTATTCTAAAATATACATGCCGGTCTCCATCATGTAAAGTGTGTAGCTAAGTGTAGCTGGCAGCATGGCAAATTCTAGAGGATACTTTTAATTGAATGCTGTAGTTTTCGATTATACATCACAAGTTTTACTGTTGTTATGTACTTCACAGTGTTCTCTGGGGGGCGAGTGGGACGGCAAATGCGCTACAAGAACATTAAAATGTAACGTCTTGAAATTGTGTCACACAAAGGAAAACTCCAACATCTTTGTTGATCGTTTGGAGAATATGTTACCTCTGAAATTGGACACAAATGCACCTGCAACCTGCACACACTGAGTGCTCCTTTACTCAGTCATTCTGTGGGGCTGCTTGAGAAAGACAGCACTGATCCCTGGGTAAGGAAAAGAGCCTGATTTTTGCTGTTAAACACAAATCTTGACCTCATCACTCCTAGACTGTGCTGTGGACAGATGTTAGTTTATTAAAGGGAAACAAACATCCAGCCCAAGACGTTCCTTTTAATCTCTTTGTCTGCATTTCTTTC
>NW_020955451.1:193237-210501 GCF_003031625.1 Empidonax traillii
TTAAAGAAATGTCATTTTGACTTTATTTGAAATATTCAGTTTGCCCAAAGCAGTATATTTTTATTTTCAGGCTGTTTAATCAAAAACATTTCATTAAATTTTACAGGAAAAAAATGTATTATTGAAATAGAAAATGAAGGAACATTGGCTGGAATTGACAAAATGAAACATGGGAAGAGCAAAGTGAAATGCATTCTATTTTTAAGAAGAAAAACACTGGAACTAAAGATTCCAAAATTTTCATAAACATCTCTTTTTTTGTGAAATTGAAAATATTTCTCCGCATCAAGCCAAACTGGTGAGTAACTCTCTGCCCTCTTTTCCAAATTCATTTCAAAAGAGACTTTCATTTTCTGAGTGAATTTAATACGTGTGATTCTTCTTTATCTGATTCTAAGTTCAGTGTGTAAACATTAATGTATTTTAATTAATGTAATGACATGAGTAGCTTCAATGACTTGATTGAAGTTGTTCAGGAGAATGGCAAGCTCTGCTGGGAAGGCTGTTACTTGTCTGGTAAGCTCAGCCCATGAATCTGGAGGATTCAAACCAGCCATTTGGCATCATAATTATCTCAGCTTGGAGAATCTCATATATTGGGGTTAAAGTTTTGCAATCTGTAGGTGATCTAGAATGTATAATACTATCACCAGATGCGAGTATGGAAATTATAGGTTAAATTCTGCAAACATTTACTTGGAATGAGCAGTAAAATGTGTGTGGATGCATCAGGGCCAGGAACTGAAAAAAAACAACTATTTATTTGGGACATCCATATCATGAAAGTTTAACTTATCTGGTGTGACACCCCACAAAATTCATGCTCATGAAGAACCCTTGGCCCTCCACCTTGGTTCAGATATTCTTGTTCCAAGCACAGACATTTCCTGACAAATTTCTTTGGACAGATTTTTTCCCCAGTACATCTGAGCTGCATCTCCTCTCATGCCAAACAAGACTGTGAACTGATAAAAGCTAATCTGATGCAGTGCAACCTGGTGCCACAGATGAAAAGCAGCAGATGAAAACATCTGAATTTGATGAAAATCCTTCAGCAGGATAACAGGGTGTCGTGCAAAGATGCTGCCGGGAAAGATGAAGTGTTTGAGTCTTGGTTCACGGTGGCAAAGTCAGAGGGTTACAAAGATCACGGTCTAGAGAAAGGGTCACGACATCATTTCATTTATATACCGGCACATGCTGAAATTTTCATTCTTAAGGATTTTTTTTCTCTCTCTCGGTCTGTCAACTGCACAGAATTCAGATTTAAACATGTCGTTGAGCTCACAGCTAGACTGCTGTTCTTCAAGAGATGGGAAGTAAAGAAAATAACAAAGCTCTAAAGTACTTTCCTGGCTTTGGACCACTTCTTAGTCTATAATTTGTGAACATGGGGACTTGCAAATGAGGTAAAATCATATTGCAAATGTCTGCAGGCAGGATGTGGCTCTATATTTACTGATAGCTATTCTAAAATATACATGCCGGTCTCCATCATGTAAAGTGTGTAGCTAAGTGTAGCTGGCAGCATGGCAAATTCTAGAGGATACTTTTAATTGAATGCTGTAGTTTTCAATTATACATCACAAGTTTTACTGTTGTTATGTACTTCACAGTGTTCTCTGGGGGGCGAGTGGGACGGCAAATGCGCTACAAGAACATTAAAATGTAACGTCTTGAAATTGTGTCACACAAAGGAAAACTCCAACATCTTTGTTGATCGTTTGGAGAATATGTTACCTCTGAAATTGGACACAAATGCACCTGCAACCTGCACACACAGAGTGCTCCTTTACTCACTCATTTCTGTGGGGCTGCTTGAGAAAGACAGCACTGATCCCTGGGTAAGGAAAAGAGCCTGATTTTTGCTGTTAAACACAAATCTTGACCTCATCACTCCTAGACTGTGCTGTGGACAGATGTTAGTTTATTAAAGGGAAACAAACATCCAGCCCAAGACGTTCCTTTTAATCTCTTTGTCTGCATTTCTTTCTTGCTTTTTACTGATGTTCAAGGGTGTTTTAGGCTCTGTGTGTGACGTGTTGCCCCCTGTCAGAAGCAATCAGACATGTAATAGACTGTGGGCAACCTAGCTTGGCTCATTTCTCAAGCCTCCAAAAAGCATCAAAAGCTTGCTTTTGAAAAGATGTGCTGTTTACATGCTGGCTTAGTTTGTTCTCAATAATTTATTACCTACTAATATACCTTTTTTTTTTTTTTTGGTCTTGCTTATTCTCAGTGGAGGCAGTTGGATTTTATCTGAAGGCAGTTATTGTGAGGATGTGGAGTAAAGAACCCTTAATGGTTTATCCATTAAGGCCTGGAGTTTCACAGACTTGGGGTTTCACAGAATTGGTTTTTTTTCTCTTCAGTGAAGAATTTGTCTATTAATTCCATTTAAGTAGGCAAATAAGGAAATAACCAATTTTAAAAATATTTTTAAGTATTAGACAAATATACTTGATTTCCTGTGTTTGTTAGAGTTTCATGTTGAGTTTGAATTTGCAACTGCATTTAAAGGTGCTAAATGCTGAGGACTGCCTGACTCAGTACCTGTGTTTTTTCTGTCAAAGGATCACAACTGCTTATTTTATCATGCTAGGAAAAAGAAGTTAAAATCAAATTTTACAAAAACCCACTGAACATTTTCAGGAAGGATCACTGATTAACTGAAGAGTCTTCTTTTATTAGTACTGACTTGAAGTTTACAGGGTTTTAGTCTCTGAATCAGTATGCAAAAGTCATTCAAATAATCATGTTTATATTACACTAACCTCACCTGTATTCCTAGTGAGATCCTGCCTTTCTCCACAGGCCAGCCCAAAGTTTCCCAGAGATACATTCTTTAAACAATTTATGTTCTTTTGATTTCTCCAGTTTGATAGTTTATCTATTGCAGTGTCTACTGTGCAGCACAGTTAACAGCAGCTGCTGTCCTCGTATTCATATTGCATATCTATGTGTGTGTGTATTTTCTATCTTCTATTTATAAATTTTCTCATACTTTTCTTGTTCTTTTTTGTTAATTACAAATCTGTTGCATTATGGTCAGCTTGTGTTTTGGCATCTTTTACCAGAACACCATTTTCCTCTGCAGTTGTTTCTCCAAACGTTACAACTCCCAAATCTTACTTTGGATGACCAGTTTTCTGACTTCAGATGGACAGAGAAATACATGTCTGTTGGAAAAACCCTTTAGCCATGATTTCTGTTTCCACTTTTCTGTAATTTGTGTGTTCTCATTGACAACTCGGAGTCTGCTGGAATAGCTGATACGTACTGAACAATAGCCCCTCCATCCCCCCCTCCAAAATCTTTATCTTTGTTGTCTCTTTCCACCTTCAGCATTTTGATCGAGCCAGTTTATGCATCTTGAAGGCAGAAATCCCTTATGGAAACCCTTCACTTCAGCTCATTCATGGTAAGTATTGATAAAACCTCTCTTTACCTCTCTGAGGATTCAAAGAGCCCCTGCCATTGCCCCTGGCAGCATCTGCCTGAGCTCCCCTCTCCACCCACATCTGGTGAGAGTGATGAGGGTGATGCATAATGCAGGAGTGGAGCTGTGCTCAGGCAGGGGCTTCCAAGAGGGTGTCTGTACTGAGATGTCACAGGTGCTGGCCTGGAGAGGGCAGCCCTGGGAATCCATTAGGCAGCTGTCTGGGTTATTGCTTTAGAAACATTTCAGGAAGTTTTAATATCCTGAAATTCAGCCCATGTTGCTGCTCACTGCATTCTGGTTCCCCGAGAAAGTCAGCCTGGGTGGAAAATCTAAACGAACCCAAGTTGCAGGAATCCCCTTTCCCTGGAGCAGAGGCTCCCATGTGCTTCTGGAGAGCTTTGTGAGCTCAGTTTTACTGGTGCTACATTCACATTTCACCCCCTTTGTGTTTCTGCTTTTCCAGTCTGGTATTCAAGTCCTTCCTTCAGCAGATTAATTACATAGGAAATATCAAAGAAATTCCTATAAATCCAAAGAATATTCTTTAACCTAAAGTGAATACATAACATTCCTGCTGTGTTTCTTTCTGTACCTTTCTTCCTACTCAGAAGGATTCCAATTTATCACGTCAGTACAAAATTTTGGTTTGGCAAAGTATATTTAGACCTTCAAGTCCAAGTCCTTTGTTGAGATAAACAGAAGATGTATTAACATCAAAGCAACTGACACCAGAAGAGCTTCATTGGGCTTCTGTCTGGAGAATAAAGGATGTCAGGAAATTATTTAAGTTTGATTTAGTGAAAGGTCATACTTCCTGTTTTCTGAAAAATTGAGATGTGAACTCAAGATAGAAAATTAGCTCCATTGCTAACACTAAACCCCCCTTGTGTCTGAAGACGTCTTGAAATCTGAATAAAAACACAGTGCACCAAAGACTGGAGCTGCAAATTGAAACATCTGCTGGAACTGAAGAACTGTTCCCATCACCGTGTCTGGAAAACCCTCTTCCCACTGTTCTCTCCTTTATTTCTAAGCAGTCATACAGGCATCAAAAAAATAAGTCTCCCACAATTCCATTCAGAGACAATCTCTTTCCGTTTGAAGGCTGGCTCATTTTGGCTGTCTGTAAACCGTGGGAGTGAACTCACAGACCCCCATTTTGGACCTGTTTCTTTTTCCATGCTCCTGCAAACTATGGCCCCTGCTCAAAGCACTATTGATTTTGGTTTGATTCAAACACAGACATAAGGGGAAGCCAGAACAGATCAGACAATACCATCAGGACTGTAATAGCTTCGTCATTAAGCAAATCCCAGCTGTGTGCCAGTCTGGCTAAATCTGATTATCCCCTTACTGAGTCATTGTTTTCCACTGGAGTGTGTCTGGATCTCACAAGAGCACAATCCTCATGCCAAATGCTTTTTGCCTCATGCAACATATTCTGTAATACTTTGGTCTTGGACCGTAGGAATGCAGCCTCTCATTAATCAAACAGCTGTATTGTTGGTGAAGGGGATGATTACTCTGACACCACGTCTACACTGCTGAAGTTCAAGTGCTGTAACTGGAGGTCTTCCTGATTTACCACGCTGTGCATAAGGACAAAACCCAAAAGAACCAGGCTTTTGTTTCTGGCATGCATGAGCCACAGTCTTAAAAATAATAAAAATGAGTCTTGCCAAACAACCTCTAGATGGCTCTTGAGGCTTGCTTTGTCAATTAGCAGGCACCTGAAATAAGTCTGCATCACTCTGTAACAAGATATTCCTATTAATCTATTACTTCTTCACACAGAAGATGAAATCTTGGGGTGTTTTGCATCCAGTGGGAAGGCTTCAAGAACCCCTGAGCTGAAGAGAGGAAAAATGTTTGTTGTCTTTCTATCCAGAAAGTCCTGATTTTGGATTCCACCTGTACCCATTTTGCAGTAGTTACTATGTATTAATTCACTCAGGTGTGCAAATTACCACACTGGATTGAAGCTCCTCAGGAAAAAAAGCACAGCCACCCATAACCCAAAGTAGAACTGCATGCAAGCATCTGATTTACTCCCTCTTCAGAAACTGTGCCTGGAGGAGTACATCCCTTTTCCACACTGCAAAGGGCATCTGGTGTTTATTCCTGATTCACAAAGGAGTGGGGAAGTCGGGTGAGGAGGCAATGAAGAAAAAGGTATTCATAGTTTTAGGGTGAATCACATCATGTCAATCCATGCTTCATCCAAAACTGATCCTGTGAATTACTTGCTGCTCAAAGTGTTACAGAGCAGATCATATTGGACATGATACTTGTAATCCAAAGGGACACAAAGGAAACTGGAAACTGAGGGGGAAAAAATCCACTGGGAAGTTTGATCTGTCAGACAAAGAGGTATTTATACCCAGAAATGCAATACAGTGCCCTGTTAACAATTAAGAGCTCACATGCCTCCTATAGTTTTTCCTCTGGCACAGGAAACAGACATCTGTATAAACCAGATATTATATGAGCTACATGCTTAATTTCACTACTATCTGCTAGAAATTAATTTATCTACTAGATGAAAATATCATCCTTAGAATTCTAGGGCAGAGAAAATATTCCTTCCTCCCTTAACCAAATAAATGGCCAAAATATTAAAAAAAATATTCTTGCACAGTATTTAGTTCTTGCACAATTTAGTTGGAAAACCTATTAATGCTTTCAAGATAAAGAAAAGTTTAAAGGTGTTGCCTGCAACCAAAATGTAAGTGTGCTTCTTCCCTTATGTAGTAAGAAATTATACGCTGTTTAATAACATACTGAGGTTCTCCACAACTAAAAAACAACGAGCTGATTTAACACTAAACAAGTACTATGCAGCAAAGAATTCGATGCATTCTTTATTGCAAAGCTTAATATCTTTGTGGGTTGCCCATTAAGGAAACCTGTGAAATATTTATGTGGTTAAATACAATACAGAACTGGCCAACAGAGACAGTTACAGTAATTCCCTGTATTTTGTGGGGGGAAAAAATAACAAAGAAAGATGTCTTTGTACTTCAAACGTTCCATCTCAGTCAGAGCAATGGATATTTGGATGTAAATCAGCCTCTCTCCACAGTGGTGGAATGTGCCTCTGTTCAGGAGTGAGGGATACACTTCTCCCCTGTGAATACACTCACACAATGTGTGTGGCACAAATTCCATGCACAGGACTCTTCTTTTTGGAAGAGTTTTGATGAGAGGGCTATTCTTGAACAGTCTGTGTCTTTTGTTATTTAGAGCTGAATATGCTGAATGAAAGGAAACATCACAGAAGATACTGACTAAGAAATCAAACTCATAATACGAATGCATCTTCTGAGATAAACTTGTTCTGACTTATCCCTATTTGGAAATACTGCCCAAACTGAACTGGGAGCAGCAATCTATGCTGAAAACTGAAAATCACATTGTCAGCAATATTTTGGCTTTAGCTAAAAAGCATTGTGCCTTGCTAAGACATTAGTAGGTGTTTCATTCTTAACACAGCATGCAGGATTAGCCAGCAGACGCTCACCAAGAGCAGAATCACATTTTATCAAACACTGAAAGAACTGTATGCATGGGACCAATTTAGAGAAATCCATTCCAATGTCACTTTCTTTTATAGGCTATATAAATAATTATGGGGGAAAAAATCATGTAACCACAAAGCAATAACATGACCTGCAGATTATAAGGTAATTAAACTTGATGCTACCAAGCACAGTGCTCCAAGAATAATTTACCTCGTGGTGTGGGGAGCTGAGATGTTCTGATGTTTCTTGCAAAAGCAAAATGAATAAGCACTGGGAGCTCTGACCTGCCAGAGGTAAGGAATTAATGGCTTCCCTACCTGTACCTTTCACTTCTTAACACTCCTGATGACAACCTAATTTGGAAGGCAGCAGTAACCGCGTGGTAACTGTCTTTAAGAGGCACTTGTTATGTCATTTTATGGTCAGTGTTTGAAAAGATGGTGTAGCTGATGTGAAGCACATTCCCTTCGTTAGCTGGCTGTCACCTCGGCAAGAGACCTGAGTGCGTTTTGCTGCACATCGGTACAGGTGGGCAATCCGATCTCCTCCTCTCCTTGCCCTAGGAAGAAAGGCCCTAGAAGGGAGCTTTTGGAACGTGAAGATGTGCTCCACCAAACAGAGGAGCTTCAGAACATTGATAAGTAACTCCATTTGGTAAAAGTTACTTGTTTCTTACTTCTGACTTGCATTTGATCAGGGGCAGAATTGAGAGACGAGTCCAGTTAAATTGAAATGAAGGTGATTACACTGATTTGCTGTGATGTGCTGCTAGCTCAACTACATTTCATTGCTTAACTGGCAATTTAAACAAACGTCAGTGCAGCAGGTGGCATTTAAATAGGAAGTGGTTTTTTAAAACTTAAAACTGTACAGTCTTCTTGGCCGTAAATTGCTTGTGCTATGCATTTTCTCAGGCTGCAGCACTTGGTGCTGAAGTCATTGCTTTGTGCCCACAGCACACAAGCACTAACAAAGTAATGCTGTCTTTCACACCTTGACTCAAGAACAGCCCGTGGCCGTGTTTTTAACTCTCCCCAAACTCAATGAGACTTAAATGAGTTTTAAGTGCTCTGCTGGCTGCAGGTGTTTTCTGTAACTGTGGCAAAGGATATTTTTAGCTTTTCCATTGTTTATGTCTTTGTCAATGTGTCCCTGAGAAAGGATGAGGGCATTCAGTGCAGCACTTCCCTCTATGCAGTCCTAGGGATATATTTAAGGTACACACTCCTCCCCAAAGATGGAGTGGGGCCTCTGCACATTACAATTATTAATCTTCCACAGCTGGATGATTTCTGCCCTAGCTTTGAACTATCACTCAGCTGTGCTGGAGGAGGCTGAGTGCTTTTCCCTAAAACTTGCTGCTGTAAATGTCAGGAATGTATAAAACCAGACTGCAATCTGCAGTTACTCAACAAGTCTTACATTAAAACTCAAAATAATTTTGATGTGAGTGTATCACAAAGTCCTAACCTGAATAAAAATACTCATATTAGTAAAATCATACAGTCTGCACTTTGAAACATGTTCCTAGACTCTATTTAAACTTTGACATTTCCACTCCTGCCAGCTCAAGTTCAGTGGTAGCTGGACATGAGAGTGTTCGAGTTCCTGATTTCATGAACAGTATGGGGAACTCATCAAGGTAAAGCTGACCCTCATTTAACTGTGTGCAAAAGACACAGAAGGACTGGAAACCTCAAAATACTCAGTGAATTGTTGCAATGATGGGTTTCTTCTAGTTTCCTTGAGAACAAAGTAAACACTGCAGCAAGAAACAAGACCAGTGTTTCCGGAGGCACTAGGCTGTTCTTCCGTGTCCAGCGACAGAAATTTGACACATCCTTCAATAAGTCAAACATTTTCGTTGCAGTGTTTGAAATTTCTAGACTTTCTTTTGTGGTGCTGATAGAAAAATCCAGCAGCTGGTCAATTGTCTCTCTTCAATGTGCTAAACACCCCCAGCTGCTAAAGGCAAGGTGGGAGAAAGCGAAGGCAGAGCAATGGGAAACTCAGCGTTGAATCCCACAGTTTCCTGCTGGTTTCTGTTTGAGTCCAGCTACTGAAAGACAAAAGCACTGTTGTCTTCCTTTCCTGAAATGGGAAATCATTTGGTTTACTTCTGGTTTACAGGTTACAGCCACAGATGAGCGCTGGAGCAAACCTCCTGATTGCGGGAGTCCCACAGATGAGTCTGGGAAGCTGCACCAGGGCAGAGATCAGTCCCAGCAAGGGGAACAGACCTGCACTAGCCAGTGTTATTTGCTTAATTTCATTAGACTTTTGGGAAAGTGAAAGTGAATTTGGGCCACTGGACAAGGAAAAGCAATGTTATGGCAAGGGAACAAATACTAATTTCCTCCCCAGTCATACCAGACCTAAACATGATGTTGGGAGCATAATGGCAAGAATCAGCAAGGACGAGAGGGCTGTGATGGGCAGTGCAAGGAGACAAGGGTAAGAGGGAGGCTCTCTTGGACATGGTGAACGGGACATTCTCCCCTCTGTGGGTCTGCTCTGTGGGTTGAAATTTCCCCCTCTGCTTCTTTTCCTATCACCATCCTCAGACACAGCTGGCAGGTGCTGGCACTGTGCCAGAGGACTGATTCTTCTCTCACTGAGGTCAACAGAAAATGCTTCCTCAACACAAACAAGGGCAGGTCCAGCCTTCCAGCTCCCTGCAGCTGGCACTGCAAACAGTTCCCTGCAGATCTAATCCCCTCTCCGAGCCGTGCGTGCCACACAAAGGTAAAACCACTGTGCACATCTCCCTTCCCCCTCTTTTTTTTTTTTTTTTGTTTTTTTGAAAAATGACAATGAATGCACACAAAGCTTCAATTACAAAAGATTATGGGCTTCAATTTAGTGTGTGCTGTAAAGTTGTATTAAACGATCAAATGCTAATGAGGAGAAAGGCTCTTCTGGAGAAATAAGGAATTAGCATAAATTAATAGAGTTCCATATGTGCGAGTTTTATGGGGTAACAAAGTATCTCATCACAAAAGTATAAATATTTAATTTAATTCTTGTTGGGGCCAGTACACGGCATTATAGTCAGCGCAGAAATATGAATTAAAGTGTGCGAGGGAGCACAGCACAACCCAGTTCAGGTTCACAGAGGGGTCACAGACATGGCTCTGCTGTTCTTTCTCTTTGTTTTCCAGCTCACACAGTTTGAATCCAGGTCCAAATGGCAAAGCAATATATGCATGGCCTCATCTGCAGTCTGGGGTGTCCTCATGTTGGCTTCTCTCAGTGCGTTATCAGTTCCTTAGCTCTGCCCAAGAGTATATTTGCTTATTAACATTGGATCTTCCTGCTCTTACAGCTGAGAGAAGAGGCTTCAGAGGCACTTCCATGGTGCTTTCACAGCACTTTCCCAGACCATGTGGAAAAGAGCTGCTGCAGGTATAAATTGCGTTGAATTTGTAATTTACATTCGGCCTTACAGTGTATTTCACGTTAATGCTGTGAGTGAGTTGCTGTAATTAAGATTAATTTTACTGAGGTAAAAAGCAAGCTCAGTCCTATATGTTACCTTCCTGAGCAGCTGTGGCACTGACTAGAGTCTCTGCTGCTCCTGCCATGCTCTGCACACACAGGGAAGGGTCTTTGTGCCGCTGTGGTAAATACATGGGACTCTTGGGCTGGCTTTTTCTTGTATGACCAAATTTGTGGGACTCAAAAGAAAAGCCACATGTACCAAACCCACTGAGTTTCTCCTGTTCTGGTGTTGCATTGCTATAAGCAGCTGTCTTCAAGAGTGCAAATGTGTTCACATTTCCATGTGTGGTGTGTCACTTTGTCTCCTGCAATTGTGTAAATATTAGGTGTGTGATGAACTAAGTTCACTTTTACCCATAAGTAAGTATAGGTAAAATATTGGATATACTTGGCTGTGTTTTATAATTAGGAGAAACTATCATTCTAATTTGAAGCTGTACGTGTGAGTACCAGCACGATCAACACTTGGGATATATAATTGTGTTTTTGAGAGGGTTTTCATTTGATTAGCCTTAGATTTTGCAGCAGAAATATGCAGCATATTGTTCAAATCCATGACCACAGAGAGATTTGTCACCTTCCAAGTCCTTTAGGTCATTAGATATAGCAATTTTGTTAATATAGTAATTTTGTTAATAGAGTTTTTACTAGTTTCCCATATGCTGGGCTTCAGGAAATAATACTTTTTATTAACTGTTCCATTTTCAATCCACCTTCTTCATTACTGTGATAAACAGATGCTTGAAAACACAGGGAAAATCTGTAACAGGATAAGAGAACAATGCCTAAAAAGTCCACTAGAGAGGATCTGAAACATCAGCATATTTCTTCTAGTTGAACAAATCCCCAGAAGACAGAAGCCATAGTCCTCTTTTCTTTGGTCCCTGTTCCACCTTATTCTTTGGCAGAATATATACCATATATTGAATTATGCTTCTCTTGGCTGAAATTTGCCAAAGGTGTCTCTTTGTGGAAGAGCAGGTTCTATGCAAAGGCAATGGATTTGGTTTGCAAAGCCTTGGGATGGTTTGTGTAACTCCAGCACAGACTTCTCCCTCTGACAGTGGCCAGTTCCTTTCACGATCCGTGGCTCTACTCACCTTCAGTAAAGCTTTTCTTTCCCTTCCCTCCCACATTTCTTTGTTTGTTTAGGCTTTCATCTCTGTGAGAATGGACTGCTACTCACTCTGGATTTTCTCTGCACACAGCTCAGTGGAGCCCAGAATTTTCTATTAAAATAGAAATTAGCCAGTGGATCCTATAATAGTTTTGGAAGGAGTGCACACCGTGGTATTCCAAGGCAGGTATCCCATCAGGGTGAAGGAGACTGGTCCAGTCCAGGAGCCTTCTTCAGAGACTAAGAGAAAAGGCAATTTCTTGCATATAACTGGCAGATATAGATCTAAAAATCCCACTCAAACCTCTCTACTCTGATGCATATTACATCAAGGATAGTTGTTTTTCAGTGGCTTTAGAGAGCAGCACTGGTATTTCTGGTGGCAACACAAAGAACACAATTTCTGTCTGATCATATTTTGATTGATCTGAGTTGTTCTACTTGGCTTCAAAGGAGGGATTGGTTTTGACTTAGAAGAAGAGAAACCAGGTCTGATATTAATGCCAATTAGACCATGTGTACCTGCTCACTATCTGGTGGTTTTCTGCTTTGATTTGGGCTTTTTTGAACAGGCCCTTGAGCAGGAATGTCAGTGCTGTGTCAGTGATACCACAGTGATCTCAACACACAGAGGTCCAGGAGAGCACATCTCCCTTTCACAATTTGAGATGAACCTTGCTGCCAACAGTCTGTGCATGCTTTGCATCTTTGCTTTGCACCAGCTGAAACTGTTTCAAATTAGTCCCTTTTGAGGATCATTATGTCAAGAGATCTGTCTTGACTGCAGAGCCTCTGTGGGCATAGGAAATGTCAGTCCTGTTCAGAGCACACTCCTGACACTTGGTGACTTTCTGCCAGGTTGCATGTTTGACAGCTGTTCTGGGGTGTACGTTCCCAGCCACTGGCCTGACAACCATCATGAAGCCAATTACAGTCACAGGCAATTAATGTTCCCCTCCTCAGGTTCTCATGGAAATGATAGCATAATGCAGAGGATCAGCGAGAAAACTGTGACCTTTGGAAATGTAAGCTTGAGACAGGAGCTGGGCTTGTGTCTACATCAACTGTGTCCAATTAAGCTCTTAAGACATGGCAAGGGAGATGGAAAATTACATAAAAGCGATGTGAACAATTTTTTCCTCTCACTTCCAAACACAGTAGCTTCTAGTTGACCTGAAAATACCAGCTCTTTCCCCACGCTCTCCCTGCACCAGTTACTCAATCTCATGGTTAGTATCCTCTGGCAACAGCTGTAAATTTATACAGATTTCTGTACTGCTCTTGTACACAGGCCTGAATCCATCATCTTTCTCCTGTTCTGAGCCACATGCAGGTGAGTCTACAGGGCCAGCTCCTCCAGTGATACAAACATATGTAAAGCCACCAAAATGAAGAGAGATGTTTATCTGCAAACTTTGAGCTCCTCTCCCGATGGATTTTCAGCCTAACAGCAGAAGAAAAGATCCTTCCCAGGGTGACAAGGCCAATTAACATGTATACAGCTATCCCTGAGATTTTTTTTTGTTGTTGTTGCTCTGAGCTCTAGAGAGAGACTGAAAACAAGCAACAAGAAGTTTCGGTTTAGTTACTGGGTGACACAACTTCAACATTTCTTTTCCCTTCCTTCCTGGCTGCACCAGGCAGGGATGTTGTTTTAGTTCAAGCTGAAGTACAGGCAACTCTTTCTGTCCTGGTCATGGTAGATGATGGGTTTTGTGCTTTTCCTCTGTGTGTGTATGTGAATGTCCCATTTCTGGCATGGAAAGGAGCAGTATCTCTGTGCAGAGGTCCTGTTTATCACGTAGAAAGCCAACAAAGGGAGGTTTGAGCAAATAGTTTGGAATTCAGGGAATTCATAGCAAAGAAATTGTGTGACAGCAACACCTAGAGTTCAGATGCTTCATCTGCTTTACTCCAGGTGCAGAGAAATTTTTTATTTGCTTTGAGAAGATCAGGAAGTTGCCAGGAAGCATAATGGGATTTTAGGCCAAAATATTTTGAGGATAGTTGGGCTGAAATCACGTTGTCTGGATAGAGCAGCCTGGAGCCTGGCCTGTCTAGCTGTCAGGTTTTTGCCATCACATCTCACAATAAAATACACAAACGGAGAAAACAGAAATTTTTGCATACTTTCTAAATTCCATGGCTTTCAGTTCAGCTCCATAATTGTTAAGAATTGTCATTTTAATTTGTTGGGTTTGGGGTTTTATTTTTTTAATATTCACCACTGGAAATTCTGGTCTCTGATCAAGCCTCTTAAATTAACCTCTGGATTATCAGGATATAAAGTCTCAGGATGAGATCTACAAAGTAGGTAGTTCTGAAAAATTGTCCTTTACATCACTGTCTTTTTAAACGTGAATGTGTATTTCTGGGTGAAATTTCTGGTAATACATTGCCCAGCCCTCCCAAGAGCTTTTGCTGTGGGGTGTAAAGTGTTGCCTGCCCAGGGCAGGAGGTTTGTAGCACTTCAGGCCTCTGCATGAGCCAAATATAAAGCTGGTTGGCTGCTTCTAGTAGCCTTATGATGAAATATTTTTTCCTCTTGAATAGTTAAAGTAATTCCATGAGAAGGAGCCTGAACTATCAGAAAGGGCTGTACAAGTGTCATGTGCACAGGGAATAACTGCAGAGTGATCCACCCTGCAAAGAAATCACCACTGCACATTCCCACAAATTCAGGGTACAGTAAAAGCATTTCCACCTCAACCCCAGCACATCCTATTTTTGTAAGACGATTTTGTATTGGTATCAACTGAAAAGGGCAAGCGAGGGGGGAGGGAAGGAAGTTTTATTTTTGTGTGCCCACAATGCTTTGATCAATGAGGTTGCAGATATTTGGAGCGTGGATATTCCCACTGGTATGACGCTGGTGGCTGCTTGGTGTCCTTGGGCCTGGTGCTGATGTCCAATATGTCCAGCTATTGAGGCAGATGGTGAGCAGCAAAATATTTCTGAACTTTTGGAAATATACCACCCTGGAGCCCAACGAGGGAGACAGCTGAAATTGGAAAATAATGTAATAGAATATTTTATTTTTCACAAAAGACTTCAAGGCTGGGAAGACTGCCATTTCTGAAAGGGCGCTTTGGCTGACTTCCCCCTATTCTGCACAGCTTTACAGTGACCTTCCCTTTGCACCCCCTTCCTCTTTTAGACTGAGGCAGAGGCTTGCACTTTATTTTATACACATATGCACACACATTCACAAGACAGCAGCAAGTGATACTGAATTTGTACACTTATTAAATGAAAAAGCCTTTCTGCAGCAAAGGACAGTAATAACTCTAAGCCATACTGAAATGTCTGGTCCCTTTGAAGGTGTGTCCATTCAGACAGGGTTCTATCTGGCCTCCCTCCAGCAACTGAGGAGAAGAAAGACAAGGGAAGGACAATAACAACCTTGTTTCATCAGAAGACTCAAAGATTTGGTTAAGTTCATGAAACTACATGGAAATCAACAGGACTGATTTCCATTTATTGATAGAACCCTTGTTATCTGTGGGTTGCTAGTAGACTTAATATTAAACTTGTGCCTCACAATTTTTTCAGGGCAAATATAATGGCATATTAATACATTTATTTATTTTGTAATTAATAGCTTTTTGGAAGGATTAAGCTTTTTCTTTGGGTTGGGGGTGGTGGGGCTGCATTTCCCCTCCCTCCCTTCCTTTCTCCCCAATATATAATTATAGTGCTAGTGGGAGAAGCTGAATTGCTTGCAGGCTTTTCCCATTAAAAAAATATTTTTCAGCCTCAGTGTTATGAATTCATTCTGAGGCAAACTCTCTCCTGAAAGACAGAGCAACGTCTTTGTCTTCTGAGGAGGGAATAATGGAGAGTGAATCATAGTTCCTATAATTTCTGCTTGTTTCGGATTCATGAAATTCAGTAGTCAGGCAGGATGGAAACGGAGCTCCAAGCAAAACAATTATGACAAACAGCCTCAGTGGGCTTCATGTGCTTGGAAGGGGAATTTGCTGAACTCCTTCCAGGAATACTGCTAAGGGAAGGTTGAGGATAAGTAGCACCAATGAACTAACACAACGTTCATATGCAAAATACATTTATCAATTCTGTTTCCAAGACAAGTCAAGGATGAAGCGCTCTAGATAATTCCTATGATTTGTATTTTCTGAGTTCATTTTGGGCATTGTTTTAACATCAGATTTTTGGTGAATTCTCCAGGATAATTTAATTCATTCCAGTGTTGCAAAAATCTGCAGTACAGTGAATGATAAGTAAATGCTGTTTGCAACAAAAAGAATTTGGAATGAGAACATGAGGAAAATATGTAATTTTATTGGAGTAATTCTAGTCACACTCCAATAAAAACACCTTCTAGTTTCTAGAAGACTAAGAAGCGCTGCTGGGAACAGATGTTTAAATATTTTACCTTTGGAATGTTGATTTGTTACTTTCTCTGCAGAACAGAGTGACTTCTCCTGAGACAGAGAATCATTGCTTGAGGGTGTAGCACGGTCACACAACTGGTTTTGAACGGTGGTTTGTAAAGCCACAGACGACAGCAGAAGGAAGCACAGTCAATCCCCAGATCCATTTGTGGGCCAAATGGGTGAGTGAATTGGTATCAGTGCAGTATCCAGAGATTGTGCCAGGCACCATCAGTGTGACTCCCACGGCTGTAGAAACATCTTGTACAAATTACCAAGTGTGGGAATAGCAGAAACGTTTCATAATTAAAATGATGAGGTGAGGAGGGCCTAACTCTGCACTCTGTGCAGGATCATGCCTGAGATAAATGGTTGCCTTCAGTGAATGATGCTGTGGGTCCAAGAGTTCTCCATAGGTTTCAGAGACCATTTGGCTACTTTAAGATCGTGTTAATGGTAATTGGCCTCACTTCTCAGAGGGGTCACTAGCACTGAGCACCTTTGCTGACACTTTTTTGGCATTAAGGAATCTGCTTTGGTGGGTTTTAACTAAAGGTAAGTGGCTTAGGGCTTTCTTTTTCACCTGGGACTGCAGTGATGTTTTGAAGTTTTACAGGTTTTTGTTTTTTTTTTTATTTTACTACAGTAAATATGAGTATACACATCCTGGAGGTATTAGTACACACCTGAGCTACATTTAAGCAGACCAATGCCTTCTAAGTACATCCTGAATATTAAAATTTGATCTGGAGCTCAATGACATACACATAACTGGACTTTGCTGCTGCATGTATCTGTGCAGGTGTCACTGGCATGAAAAGTGTTGTTTAAACAAAAGATATAATGTATAAATTCCCACTTTATGTTCAAGGTACCAGCAGACCAAATAGATTTTCAGTGTAATTTTAAAGACCATCAGCTTTTCATACTACTTATTGTAATGTAATTAAATGCTTTACATTAAAGGATATGCTCATTCCAGTACAGAGGGATTTACATGTGTACAATAAAAGTTAATATGCATTTGTAGAAATCCCAGTACATAGGGATGTGACTATACTCTGAGCCTTCACCATCTGGTCTGTCCTCTAATGATGAACCCAGCATCATAATATTCACAATCTACTTCTTTAAAAAGGGAGGTACAAGTCATTCAAATGCAACTCTACCTGCATTTCTCTTCCATAGAGAAACCTGCCTCTGCCTTGTTTACTGAGAGCAAGATACCCCCAACAACACTGAGAACTGTTATTTTTCCTTAGTGCTCTGATCCCAGAAGGCCCTAGAGA
>NW_020955451.1:210751-272862 GCF_003031625.1 Empidonax traillii
AATATTCACAATCTACTTCTTTAAAAAGGGAGGTACAAGTCATTCAAATGCAACTCTACCTGCATTTCTCTTCCATAGAGAAACCTGCCTCTGCCTTGTTTACTGAGAGCAAGATACCCCCAACAACACTGAGAACTGTTATTTTTCCTTAGTGCTCTGATCCCAGAAGGCCCTAGAGACTGTTGATGCAATTGAAATTTCCAGATTTAAGCTTAGTGTCCCTCAAAAATGGAGCATGAATATTCACACAGCTGTGTGTTTAAGACTGTTCCGAGGAGGGCTCTGTTAACGATTTGCATTTTGTTCTGATGCTGTCAGCCTCATTTCCTTATAGAATTATAGAATGAGCTCTGTTTTGCTGTGATTCTGATGATAATATAAGTTTAATGGCCAATATGAAATGGGAAGAAAGAGATTTGTTTAGCTCCTGAAACCTTACAGCCTGATATTACTACCTGACTCTGTGCAAGAAGCGGGGAACTAAGCGGCGTCATTAAAGCGCCCGCGACCGTAACACACAGTGACAGAAATGCTTAAATATGTATGCACACGTCAGGAAGGACTCATTTCAGTTTTACCTCTCACTCGGGTTTTTATCAAGGGTGGCAAAATTGTCAGGAAGGAAACAATAGTGAATAATAGAGCTGAGGCAACGCAGCTGTTTGCGCAGCTCTCCAGGGTTGCAGCGCTCCCCGCTCCTCCTCGGCGAGACAGCGCTGCACAGGCGTGTGATTGCTCACGGAGGGGAGTGTATTTTTAATGTGCTCGTGGCTGTCTGGAGGCTGTTATCTGTCATGCTGACAGAGACAGAGTGATCTACCAAAGCTGCAGTGAGCACCTTTCTGAGCACATCAGTCCTGGCCTACATAGTGATGTGGCATTTCCAGTGAGTCTGGTGCTGTTCCTCCCCACCTTGCACCGGGTTTAAAAAATTTGGAGATGAGAAATGGAGAGTAGGAGGCTCTGAGTGGCTTTAAACTTCCCATTTCCCTGATCCATTGTGAGTCCCCACCGACCCTTGCCGAAAGCAAGAGCATCACTGGGTACCCTCAGGAGCACAAGTTCAGGCTGGAGCAGTGGGGGTAGAAGAGGCAGGTGGATTTTTGCATGCACAGAAGGTGCTATTTCTCCTTTTTAATGTTCCTTCTTTGTCCCATCTGTTAATCTTCAGAATCCAGAGGAAGCAAAAGTGGCCCAGCCCTATCCCCTGCAGGCACAGTGTGATCGATTCCCAGCAACGTCACCCAGGACTTTGGGGCAGCAAAAACAACCAAGACCAGTAAAGGTCCTTGGGTGAGTAAGAGCTCTCCTCCCAAGTACACTCAATGCTTCTCTTCATTTCTGTCTCACTGTCTGTTGGATACAGAGACCACCCCTTCAATTGTCTCACTTGGAAATTAAATATTCAAGCTAAGAAATTTTCTGAGAGTGCTAAGGGATTTAGACACACACTTTGCATTAATTTTAATGGACAATACACCTAAATTACCTGCTGTGCCTGGGAAAGCCTCAGACTGAGGTTTTATTTATTATTTATTGAATAATCCCTGAGTAAACAGAACTTAGTAGCACAAAGATGATCTGGCAGGAAGAATGGTCTTAAAAGGTACCCTATTATTCATGCAATTATAGTGCATCCCTCAATCTTTTTTATTATTGTTTGTATTACTGTAGCACCTTGAGCTCCACAACAGAGATGAAGGTCTCTCCATCTCAGCTTCTGTTTGAACACACATTAGGAGCCAAACCCCATCCGAAGAGCTTCCAATTTAAACGGATAAGGCAAAACAAACTATGAGAAAAGCAAGTGTGGAGAGGAGAAGTTTGCTTATCCAAGGTCATACAATAGATTGTCAGTAGAAACAGACCTAAACCCAAGGTATCCTAAACTCTTTGGCCACAGCATATGTACCAATTCCTGCTCTCTGATACTTACCTGATGAGTTTCACTAGTTCTAGTAAAATTATTCTCCTTTTTGACTCCTCAGAAGACTCATTTCCAAACTATCAGTTTCCTTTTGGCAAGCCTAACATTACAGGGGAAGAAATATCTATATATTCACAACACAAAACTCACGTTGTTTGATTTCCGTAAGTGGGCCCGTTGGAAACAGAATGCAGACTGAGAGTTTTGTAAATCATAAATCTTTAGCCAACCTCTGCAAAGAACCAAACAAAGAATGAATGCCCAAAACACAGCAAGACAAACATGAAAAAATGTATTCAGTTGGGATAGACAGTGAATTAATTGATTCATTGTCACTCGTGGTCCTGGTATGGTGAGACTGGGTGTCATCTCTTCCTTCCTCATAAAACTATAGTGGTTCCTACAGCATCCCTTACAAACAACACTGAAACTCTGGGGGGAGAGACCATTAACCGAGGCAGGAGGAATTGTTCCCTCTGTTCTCTTGTGGGGCAGTCAGGAGAGAAAAATAGTCATTCCTGAGGCTCTTGCCTCCTGGTTCCTACCAAGAGAGCCTTAACCTCTTTACAGCTGTGTGGATATGGATGTGCTGCACCTCAGGGTTTACTGCCCCTGTGGTGCTCTGTGCAGGGTGTGTGCCCTGCCACGGGGTTGGCCTCTTTCTGCAAGTGGAGCCCTGCTGAGGATGGGGAGCTTTGTCTCATCTCACCTCACCTCTCACAGAGCTGCCCGACACAGGTGTCATTCCCCTTCCATGTAGCTGAGCAACACAGGAATTCCTCACGTCCCCCTGCCATGAAGGCTGGGCACATCTCTGATCACACCTTGGGTAAGGAGCAGAGCAAAAAAGCAGGCTCAGAGCATCTAAGCATGCAGGCACCTTTTTCTCATTTGCTTATATTTATTCCTTCTGCATTCAACAGTGGGAATCTGCCCATACTCCTGATGTGCTTCAGCAGGACGGTGATTTAGCTGCAGCAGTGTCACTTGAATAATGTCACCACATGGGTCAGGAGCCTCATGCATCTCCTGAGCTCTCCCTTCTGTACAATATTCCTGTGTAAACAGGGGCTGCACATGGACTTTTGCCTACTCACTGGGTAGTGTACCCCAGGAAATAGGGGTGATCTAATCTCTCTCTCAAGTTTCTGGTATGACACCAATCTTCTCTGGGAATTTTCTTTGAGCTCTGTCCAAGCCTTTCTCATGGCCACAAGGGAAATCTGGACTTGAGGAGATCTCTGGATTACCTTCCAAGTGCAGCACAGTGCCCTTTAACCCATCCTTTTGCTAAAGGGTTGGATGATGATCAGAAAGGGTACTCTCAAAACCTTCCCCCCCTCAGCCATCTTTGGGTATAGAATTTTCAGGGCTTTGTTGTGCTTTCTGATGTTATTCATTAGGAATCATCAATAACTGCCTGTTGGAGAGCACAGATGTAGCTCTTTTCACATCCTCCTGCCAGAGACAGGGGCACATCAACATTTTTGTTATTTTGTATTGCCTAGTCTGCAGATTTTGGCTGGATAGTTGAACACATAATTCTTTGTGTATCTTGGCTGCAAATAGATTTCTGCATGTACGTGTGCCAGGATAAGATTTGGTACCTGAAATTGTTTGGTTCTGCCCACTCCTTCCCCACATCCTCCTGCTGGAATGCACAGTGGTGGGACGGCACTGCACCCCCCTGTTTACATTTGCTGGGAGAATATTGTATTTGTAAAGGAATGAAATGGGTGAGATCCAGTTCTTCTACCTCCTGTCTTGGGTGTTTATTTCTGGGAAGACAATCCATGCTTACTTTCTTTCAATTTTAAGACAGGGGGATGATTTATAGAGAATCTGTTTACACATCAGTGTGGAGCTGCATGAATTGAGCAATTAGGAGAAAAGCTGGAACAAAAGGTAAGAGGAAAAACATTGCTGGAGGAAAAGGCATCTTCCAGAGGTAAAGGCCCAGGCTTTTCCACCCTTCAGAAATGCAGAGATAACCCTGCTAAGCCATTTCTGAAGCCCCCTTTGTTTTCAGCTGACCTCTAATGTCTCTTCCTGCAAAAGAACAAGAGCATGGGGTGCAATTTCTTTTTCTGAAAACACTGGGAAATCTCAGTGCTGCACTGCAGAAACTTAATAATATATTTCCAAATATCAGTCACTGAGATCTCATTAAAGTCATTCTTTCCCAGGTCTCCACCCCATTTTCTATCAAATAGTTATTTCTTGAATTGAACGATTAATAAGTAATGGTCAGATCTGTACTGATCCCCTAATACTCTGTAAACTTTTGAAGACTATTTCAATTTATATTTCAACAGGGCCATTTGGGAGAAGGTTTAGGCCTGCATAGAGACAGCCTTTTGATATGAGCAGAGTCTCATCATCAGGCAATTAAATCAGGTCACCAATGACAGTCAAGAAAAGGGCAGAGACTGAAGCAGGTAATAATGGATCAAATCAAACTAATTCAGTGTGGGCTCTTTGCAGGACAGTAGCTGGATCAAATGGGGATCTGTCCCCTGCACACCCCAGAAATCTGGCAGAGCTGAAAGTGTTTAAAAAAACCCTTCAAATCACGCCCCTGGTATCAGAGGAGACATATAGAAACAGTTCAGAACAGCTTTCTGGCTGGGAGAAGTCCCTAAGTTACTTAAGTTCTTCCTACTGTTATTCTTCCTTATCCTACAATGTCCCAGCATTAGCAGGGATAACCCAAAAGCTAAAGCTGCAGCACTGGGCTCCCACCCTCCTCTCCAGCTTGCCCTCCAGCCTATGGCTCAGAGGCAGCCTGCTGCCAAACTCTCCCCTTGGTGACTCCAGTGATGCACAAAAGCAGCCCCTAATCCCTTGCTTTTCCCTCCTATCCAGAACAAGTCCTCATTCCTCATGGAGATGTTTCCATTCCCTAAGACTGGTTGGACCCCACAACACCTTCCAGCAATAGCTGTGCCCCTTCCAGGTCAGGCTTGAGGACACTGAGGAAGGAATCCTGAGCCAGAGCATCCTGCATACACCTACAGCCCCACCAGCCCAGATTTCTGCCAGATTTACACAGTGAGAGATGCAAAATAATTACATTAAAAGGCTCACTCAACTTCTTACTCTCCTAACAGCATCTCACTAAAGAGGGAACCCTCAGCATGAGGAATGGAATGTTCTTTCCCATTATCATTTTTTTGAGCTGTGCCCAGAAAGCACCCAACTCACAGGGATAATCTCTCTCCCTTGGTAAGAGAATAATGTTTGGTGTCATTTCTCTCATATGCCCTGAAGGAAGCAAGAGCAGGATTTGACTCAGATAAAAGTCTCAAACGACCCTTGTAAAAGCAGGACACCATTCTGGCTTTCAGAGTAACAGAAGGATGGATAAAGTGCATGTCAATACACCAAGTCTGTGGATTTCAGTATTTCTCTCTGACTTATAAATCACTTTTCAGGTGGGCTCAGCACTCTGGTATAGGGCAGAAATCACAGTGAGGTCCTACAAGCCACCAATTACAAAACCTCTTGGAACTCCTGGGTGGAAAAACCTACTCCTTTTAAAATGTGCATCCTCAGAATGCCCTGGGTGGAAGTCCTGTTTAACTTCACTGCTCTGCAGTACATGGGAGGCTAAATATTGCTTTGTGTGCAATGTTTCTTTTGGAGGCTTTGTGTACTGGGGGGTGACCATCCCCATATGCTCTGGGTTTGAAAATTAATCCATCCTGGTTTGTGTGTGCATGTGTTTGCTGTTCCTGCCTTTTACATGGAACAGAGAAGTGTCTGTGCTTAACCCAAATCTCACATCAAGCAGAGACGTATTTCAGTGATAAAAGAGCCAAAATGAATGGAGTTCTAGAGGCAACACCCTGGGATTTGTGTGAGAATGGGACAAGGCTCACTGCTGGGACTGCTGGCCCACAGCATAAATTATGAAAGCAGTGCCCTTCCTCTACTATGCACTAGCTCCTGCATGCTTTCCATTGTGCCTATTGTTGTTCTCTTTATAACTTGCCTTGCCCTATATTTTTTTCCCTTTTTCTAAAGCCTTGCTCAAAAATATATTCTCAGTTTTATAAGGGGAAGCCATATATGACAGTTCCATTCTGGCCATTATCTCCCAAAATAAATTTGAAAAAAATTCCTCCCTTCTGTCACACAGCAACTTCCAAACTGTTACTAACAGCAGACAAAGTCCATAAATCATTCCTAAATTGCCTATCAGGCCACAGTTGGGCTTTTATCTACAAAATAAAGTAGGCCAAATATATAAGGTCTATAAAGTTTAAGGACATACTATTTACCACTGGTAATTAAAACCCAAGTGCTCTACAATCAGCACACTGTCACAGTGGACTCCAGGCTGATGTGAATGGGCACGGCTCCATTAGCCACCACGAGGCAAATCACATTAATTTTAGCTGAAGATTTGTTCCTTACACATCTTATTTTGCTACCTAAAGGCCAGGTGGTTCTTTCCTTACTTGCATTATATAATCCCAAATTGATTTCAGTGGGACTATTTGAGTTACAAGGTACTACTCAGCTTGAGTAGGGATGGTTGTACTTGGCCTTCAGTGTGCAATAGATTTTTTTTTTAAAGCCTATAAAAACAGACATTTTCTTTACATATTCTCTTCAATGTCTACAATGCAAGTAGTTGTAACTCTTCACACCGTTTGCCTTTCTCTTATTTTGATGGTAATGACAACAGATGGAAATAGTCCTAATCATGGAATTAGCTGGTGCAATTGGCTTCCTCAGGCACTCACACCACAAAAGGGTTAAGACAATGGGGTGATCCCTGTCCCTGGCTGGGACACATAGCGTGCTAATGTCAGGTTCCTGAATCACACTGCTCTGTCAGCTCTCTCCCTGTCAGGCAGGTGGTGAGTGAAAAGTTATTCAAGGATGGTGTTATGTACCCTTCATGAATTATTTATCTTAAACAAACTTACATGATCTGAAGCGCTCAAGTGGAAGCCTTTTAGCTAGAAGCAGCCCACTGGAGAGCTTAGCTACAGATCTCCAATAATGGTTTAAAATAGCTTGCTGTAGTGCCTGCTCTTGTTCCCCCTGACTCAGTGGCCCATGCTTCACTTCCCTGGCTTGCTGCAGCTGCAATGGAGCTTCTGAAATCCCTGTAGGAAAAGTCCATCCTAAAACATCTTCAGTCTTTTAAAAAGACTAGGCGGCTTTCTGCTGGGGCTTTGTCTTTTGATGGGCTTGGGGGGGAAGTGCTGCCTCAGGTTTGGTTTTAACTTGAAAGAGTGAGAAGGAGAGATGGAATTTCTGCCAAGGTCACTGTGGGGTTTTTTTCCCCTTTATGAAAAGATAATGAATGTTGTTTTAATATTTGCTTTTGGTGAAAGGGAATCTTGCTGTGTCTCCAACGCAGCCATGAGCTGGTTAGGGAAATGTATTGCTCACTGTGTCACCTAATCAGCCTGAGACAATATTGCCTGGCACTAATTAATTGTTTCCTCTTCAGAATGCATTACTTGGGTACAAGATATGGCATTTCATTTGTGATCCTCTGGTGATGTTAATCTGGTGGGAAGATGAGTGGACTGCCTGCTTACACTCCATAAACCATGGATTTTCAGCATCTGGTTTTCCTCAAGCAGAGAGAGAAATTAACTTTCTTTCCTTATTTAATTCAATTTGACTTCATCGCTCTGCGAAGCCAGGCTGGAAGAGGGCAGCTTTCTCTGCACACAAAGTTATGGTTTCATTATGGATGCACCCCCAAACTTGCACTGGATGGAGCTTTATTCCACCAAGAGGTCCCTCAACCTGCTATGAGGCATTTCACACAGAGCAGTAGCTTACAAAGCAAGACATTGTAGTACAGCTTATTACAGACTGGCTTCAGGAGCTCCAGTTACTTGGGACTCGTGATGTTGGTGATGTTTATCTCATGTTTGGTTCTCCTATGGTTCTTACGTATTTCTTTGTCCCTCTTGTTCCAAGAACAGCAACACTTACTAACAAAGGACACTGATTATCCAAGCCTGTCCTGATCCTGTGCAGCCACAGGCAGTGGGAACTTTGCTACTAACTTCTTAGAGGTAGAAGCAAGCCCATGTGCATTCACCCCACAGTGCAACACTACAGCTGCTGCCTCCAGAAGCAGCCTGGGGTGGGGAATCCGTCCTCCTCAGATTTTGTATTCTTGCAATTTTGACTGAAGGGCATAAAGATTTGTTTAAATGTTTATAATGAGTGTGCTGAGTAGCTGAGGAAATGCATCCTTTCAGTAGCTCAGCTGTACACCCAGCCTTTCTGGAAATATGACTTAATATGAAGCTTCAACTGCCTGAGAAAAAGTGAGTGACAGGGGGAGAATTCAAGTTACAAGTCTCTAAATGCACCACTTTCCTCTGTATTTCTGAGCCAAATCTGAGACAGTCTAGCTGGCCGAGTAAGGGTTTAATTGCCAAAGTGTCCTCAAGACTTTATTGAGTGTAAATGTTTTTTTTAATAAAAAAATCAGAAGAACAAAGGAGCTCAGTTTGACCCTTCGAGCTCCCTCTTTAATCACTGCTTTGATCAACCTTTTCCCCACAGAGCTCCCTCAGTGCTGGAAAACATCCTCCCTGGCACGCAAGTAGGCTCCTTTTGGGCTGGAGCAGAGCACAGACACCCACCAGGGCAGAGTGCCCTGGGGGGCTCTCATTGCACCAGCTCTGCCCTTTGCTCACCCTCACATATTTTCTGGACATCCTTAGACAAGGACATTACATTTATGAAGTCTGTATAAACCAAAAAAAAATTTGGTTAATGAGCTCCTAAGTAGAATCCAGAGGACTTCTGAAGATGGATTTTAAAAGTCTGATTTTCTCAACGGCAGTTGTAGTAAAAACACAAATAAGAAATTTGGGGGGCAATTTCTGCAGTTTTTTAAGAGTGACAGCAAGCTGGCAGGTGCTTGGCTCCTTTGAGATGAATTTGTTGCCCATATTGTTGAAAAATGTGCTTACCTGGGGAAGGGGGAGAAATGGTAGCGTTTGTCTCTTGGGGGGTAACTTGGCTTGACGTCCTTCCCTGATTCCCCCACTGCTCACGGTTGTTCTGCTTTGACATTTTGCCTTGGATGCTGTTCATATCTGCCTAGTGCTGGGCACTTGTTAAAAGGTTAAAGTCATTTCTCCAGCTGTAATTTGACCAAATTCTGTTTGGAGACTCCATGTGCTGGACTGTGGCCAGAGCTCCTGGTGGGAATTTTGCACCCGAATGGGAACCCCCACAGCCGATGGCTTTGCTGAGACCACAGCTTGACCTTTGAGCTGAATGCATCCCATCCGTTCCTGTTTCATCCTGCTCTTGCTTCCAGAGCCGGGTAAGACGTTATGACAGACATTAGAAAGCCAACCTACAGCTAAATCATCAAGGTAAATAGAGGGAAATTATAATTATATAATGAAATTAAGTGCCAGTCCCTAGTTACCTGGCTAATCCCATGGAATAGCATGGGTCTGCTCCTCCTGTCTCCCTTGGGCATTAATGAGAGAGAGCCTGCAGTGTTCTGAGTCTTTAATTGGGTATTTTTCTTTCAGATAAAATTCTAATTTAAAAGCAACTATTCTATTTTTGTATCATAAGTAAGAAAAATAAAAAAGAAAACCAAATAAACCCATAAGACAAAAAAAAAAAATCCTTAATTTTCATAGAAGGGTTTAAGTAAAATCATAAATATGTACAATGTCCCTCGTCTAACTTGGAGACCCCCAGTCAAAGTATTCTAGAATTATCTTTTAAAACAAACTTGCTGAATTGCGTTAAATCTCTGAAAAGACAATCTTATTATGGATTTAATTGAGCTTACCTTTATTTACTTTGAAAACAAAAATCAAATTATTTCTGTTTTAGTTATGAACAATGAGGCCTACAAAAAAGTAAATATGATTCAACAAATTCACTTTACACTGGTGTCTAGTTTTAATGTGGATACATTTCCCTAGTTTTGCTATGTAGACAAGTTCTACAGCAAGATAAATTTGGAATAAATCAGAAGTTATTCCATGATTTCAAGATTCAGCAAGACAAAGGCACAGCTGACCTGAGCTGTGCATGTTGGCTCTTGCACGGAGCAGGAGTTTGCTGCAGATGACTTTTAAAAATCCCTCCCTTTCCAAAATATTGATGTGCACCAGTGCCACTGAGCACACTGCGCTGATTGTCCTCACTGTTAACTTAGTTTTAGAGCTGAATTTTTATACTGGGGCTCTTAATATTTAAATAGAAGTACGGCTATATTTTTTGAGGTTCCAGAGTTGTATTTTTTAGTATAGAGATAGAAACCAAAGAATTCTGGGAGTAAACTGGCATACTATCATATTATGATAATATCTCAGCTAGGTTTTTAAAACCCTGTTTTAAATTTAGGCAAACCTAATCTGTCAGAATAAATCTGATTCATTATGTATAAGGTTAAAGCCTTTGCTTTGTTTGGCATATACAAATGAAACCAGAAAAATATATTGATAAGAAGTTTAAAATGCTCTGGGGAGGAAACATAGTCCATTTAAATCAATAGGAAAAGAGTCACAAAATCTGTTTTTTAGAGGTTTTGGATTTACAAGAACCCTTAGGGAAGAATTTTTGGTAGCACTCGTGTTGCTGAATTACAAAGGTGCTTTATAAATCTCTCCTGTTATCTCCAGTAAAGTCACACAAATGTAGGCTGCTGGGTTTGATTTACTCACACTGGCTGGGTTTTATGTGGATTTTTCACAAACATTAACTGGGAAAGGGGCTGAGCCCTCCCCTGTTTCATGTGGTCTCCTGAGAGGTGATGACTTCCAGTGCTGCCTGAGAGCTGGAACACCTTCATATCCTCTGCCTAAACCTTTGAGCCTCTTCAGACTTACACCTGCTTGCCTTTATCAAGCAGGTGAATGATTTTTTGAGGTGGAAACCTGGTTCCCACTCACAGGAACACAGAGATGTCCTTTGGTGTCAGCCCAGGCCAGCTTTCACCTGTTCAGAGCTCCTACACTGCCTTCAAACTCACCAGCGCCACAGGACTTGCTGGTTGAACGGGAAAGTTTTTTGGTCACAAAGCTGAACAAAATCATTAGCATTTCACTGAAACACTTCATATGGTCCTGAGAAAAATAATAGATTGACTTTCAGGGCTTCTTCTAACCAAGACAATTTCTATTTTGCAACCTTTGAGAAATAACCCATCTAAAACACGACATGGAACAACCAAGAAAACAAAGAGTACCTAACTTCATTTACTCCACTGAAAATTACCCGTCTGTGCATCCTCAGAGGATCTGGCCTGTTGTCAACCAAGTCTTTCCCAATCTTCCCCTAGAAAAATCATTAAATGGGGGCTGACCTGAATGAAATAGGACTCCTGATTTTTACCAGCTGAGAATTTTTCAGATGAAGGAGAAATCTGTATTTACAATAGTCTTCACAACAGACCTCATTTATTCCTGTCAGGGCACACCGCACCCATTTTTAGATGCATTGAGCTGATTGTCTATTTTTTAATTGCATCAGTAATATTTTATATGTGCTGAAGTGGTATTAAAATTTAAATTATTTCAACAATAATTATTTCCTACCTGGCAGACAGACAGTCTCTCATGCATAAGAGTAGACAAGAAGAGTGAGAGACAGTGTATTAGAGGTATTTTAAGACTAAAGCACCTTCTGCAGCCCCAGAGGGTGAAGAACAGACACTTTGATATAGTCATTGAGGTTTATTGATCCTATTAACATTATCTTGTGGTAAAATCGATGCTGGAGTTTCAGTCTTGCAGGAGACATGTAAATGAGAAGATGAAAAAACATGCCAAGGCAAATAGTTTCCTGATGGAAACAGAGATACGAAAAGAAAGAACAGGAGGAAGGGGTGTGTTAAGCAAAGATAGTACTCAGAGCCAGGACAGCAAGCACAGGACCTTGCCAAAAGTCATCCTCAGTGTTTGATGCAGGACGAGGTCTCCTGAAAATTCTCTTCACTAACAGGAACACGGCCCTGAAAGGTGTGAAGTGCTGAAGGCTCCTGTTGCTTGGACAAACCCTGGACACATGTGGTCCTTTCTTGTCTCAGATCCTTGACATTCGGTCATTTCTGTCAGTCCTGCATGTGTTTATGCAGGGTCTGTCCGGGCCAGGCCCATCCTGCCATCAGGAATTCAGAACTCAATACGAGTGGCTCTCATGTGTCTGGAGGGCTTTAACCAGCTCACTAGTCCATGAGGTGGGGTTTTTCCACTTCAGCTGGAAGTTACACCCTTATCCAGAGAACCAGGGTGCCACCCTAAGCTCCTCTGCTGGGCCTGCAGCCCCACATTTTGGGTGGTATAACCCAGATTTGATGGCAAGAGGAGAAGGGGGACTCTCAACCAGCTGATTGGATGCTCACCCTGCAACTGAAACACCCTGTGTGCCTCCCTGTCCTGTGTCTGGTAAACCCCCAGCCACAGAGCATTGGGAAACCCCAAAGGTGTTGAGCAGGAGAGTCAAAAACATGAAAGGAAATTTTTTTTTGAAAACTTTGCACTCCTTTTGAAGTGTTTTAAAGGATTTTTAGAATCAGGTTTTCAAGTAACTGAAGCCAGCTCCAAGGCATTCACTCTAATCACATCATTAACTTGGAATTAAATAGTTCTCACTCTTCTGCATTGCAATTATTGAATCTTTTCTTTTTTAATCTGACCAGCTCTTTGCAATCACCAGGAATCTGTGCAGTCCTTTGGCTGAAGGATGCTGCATTTTTAAAGGGAACTTTAAAGGAACGCAGGATGTACCCAAAAAATGAAATCTGGCTGGACGCACAGGTTTCACTGGATGCTAAATCTGCAGCTCTAACAGCATCTTTACCCTTGTGCATGGCTGCAGGAGGGCAGCATCACTCACAGACATCAGGGAGGGCTCAGGGCTGCAGGCAGGGATGCTCTCAAAATAAATCTGTATTCTGTGATAGCTGAGACAGAACATAATGAAACGTCAATGTCCTCTGGATTTATTTGGAGCAAATGGTGGTTTCTTTCTTCCAGAACTTTGGGGGTTTTGTTCTTCACACACCAAGAAGCCCACCTTTCTAACAATGTGTTCCTAATGACCAATTAGTGAGTTTCCAAGCCACAATCCATATTACAGAATGACAAATTAGAGGTTTTCTGTTCCCTCTGCAGTACATTTAAATTAGTATGGCTTCATTTGCTGGGCAGCTTGGTCGGACGAGCTGTCTGTGCATGACTGAATGTACAGCTATGCTGTTGTTTTTAAAGTTCATTTGATCTGTATAATATGAACTTATCCAGTTCTCTGCTCTATCAGTTCAGCCAGGTTATTAATGAAAAGTAAAATGTTATTTCTGGTAGAAATGTCAGTGATAACATGCAAGTTGGATATTGAATTCCCATACCCCCAAGCCCCTCTCATCAACACTTACCCAAATATCACCTAAAAACAAACCAAAGAAGACAGCAGCTGTTCTGAGCATAAGTGTCCTGTTCCTGACAGCTACCAGGTGCAAATGGTTAAGGATGAGTGTGTTCAGGTGTGTGTTCTTTAATGCCTGGAGCCATCTCTGTGTCTGGGGCTTCACCAAACAGGTACCTGAGCTTTAAGGAGAAGACCTTCATATCAGTGAGTGACTCTTCCTTGTTCTTCTTTTGATTCAATTTATATTTTTGACCTTTAAATGATATTTTTGTCAGAAACTTTTGTAGGGATGTTGCTTGGGATTTTATCTCTTGTGGTTTGTTTTGTGCCTGCTCCCTGGTGCATTCATTGGGTTCGCCAGGCTCCTGCTTTTATGACAAACAAGGGAATAATTTTTCTTATTTAGCTTTGATTCACCATTCCTTGTAGATCTCTATCATGTCCTCACTTAGTTACTTTATCTTTAAGTACATAAATAATGCTATTGGCCTAAAATTAGGCATGTTGTAAAGTGTTTGCCTTGGTTGGGGCCAAGGATTTTGGCCAGTTAACTTTCTGTTCTCTGTTAGCCAGAGGAGTGTTCGGATGTGCAGTTTCAGCACAGGACTCTGCTCTCCTTTTTCCCCACAAAAACGAAGAGCTGCCCAGTGAGGGATCCTTGTGCTGCCTGTGGCTCCTGGAGATGCTGGTGGCCTCCAGGGTGTGTATTTAGGACCTGGAGCTGCAAACTGTTGATTCTGGAGCAAATCTTGTTCCCTCTGAACTTGTATTTAGGCAGGATGAGGCCATAGGCACATCTGTTACAGCACCTTTCCAATACCCCCCCCCTCCAAACCTATAGTTCAAAACCTCCACAATGACTAAACAAATAGATCAAGACTCATAATTAAGCACAGACTCTATTGCCAGTTTAACATGAGGAGCAATTTAATTGGGACCTAGACTGCTTTGTGTAGCTTCGTTAATGTAATTGAGTAATGCATATTGATTTTTCATGGGGCCAAAATCTTTTTTCTTTCCTTCATCCCGTCTAAGAAAGCCTGTTAAGGAATTATTAATCACATTATAATTGCTTTAAGATCTATGCTCTAATTAAAACCATAAATTCTTTATTACATCTTTATTTTAATTAGACATCCAGAAAGACAATAATTTTTACAAGAAAACTCATACAATAAAATTACCCCACTTAGCAATGCTTCAAAGGGCCTCTGCTTAGGACACACAGACTCCAATAGGACTTCCTAAATGAAGATGTGCGTGATTCTAGTCATAATAGGAATTAAAGATGTCCCCTGAATGTAATTAAGTAACTTTACAATAAGACCTTCTCTGTGCAACAAAGCTGGGTTCATCCACAGGAGTCAGACTTTACTTTCTCTTGTTTTTCTTTTGTCTTTTAAAAATCTGGGCTTCAAGAAGCATGTTCTGAAATTTTAAGAGCCTAATGAAAGGTTTAAAATATAATCCTACTGTAATGAAAATAAGCTTATTATCATAACCTCCTTCTGGTATTTTCTTCTGGGTGTCTTTGTTCCTGCTGTGATAGGTACTCTTTACCTACCAGGAGGAATTAAAAATAAGAATATTTCCTCCTCTCTGTGGAAGGACCTGGTATTTCTCTCATTTAGCCTATTGGGAAGTTAGGTCCTAGAGAGGAGAGTTTAGCCTGGAATTGGTGTGGTTGGTCTTTAGGGTTTTGGACTGTGATGCCTGTGGGTCTTTGCTGCTAGAATTTGAAGATGCTTTAAAAGCACACCATTCTCCTTTTAAGATCATTTCTGTGATGTGAAATAGCATTGTGGTTTGAAATAATAGCTAATCCACAATTTACTGGGGTTTAAGTCTTAAACTATATCAGAAAGGTCAATGACTCAGGCTGAACTTACTTTCTAAGCACAATTGAGAGTTCACCTTATCCCAACTCAGAATAAAATACCTAGCAGTGTTCAAAATATTCACAGTAAAAACCTTGTGGGTTCCCCACTTGAAGGTGGGGTATGTGCCAGAAATTCCTACCACAATTCTGCAATCTGTTCCTGTGATTGGTGCTTTGTTTATGGCCACAGTCTCACAGCAGCCAGGAAAGGAGCCTGGGCCAAGCAAAACATGCTTTTATCCATATTTATGGGGAAATGTAGCAGTTCACTCCTTATTGCACAACAGATTTTTAAACTGTGGCTGTGAGCAAAGCACCAGGTGTAAAGTGCAGTGGTGTGCTTGTAACAGAAATGAATGCCCATATCCCATTTTCCTTGAGGAATCTGCAGTGTGTCTCCTTTCAAATCCCAGAACTGCACTTCAGAGTGATGTGTTGCTATTTAGGCCGACAAGGTCTGACTGAAAAGCCAGTTCATAGCCTAGCAGTTGGTAAATGGTGAAAAGATAGGTTTATTTGCCACTAACTCCTCCACTCATCACTGAAGGAGGCCAGTACAGAGATGGTGCCTTGCCCAGGCACATCACTTGTCAGATAATGTCTTAATGGTCACTTGATGCTCATTCAAAATAAATGCAATGAGGTTTTGCTGGAGTTTTGTTATAGTGGCAATTAAATCTGCTTCTCTGGCTTAGCTGTGACCCTTACCTGTGCTGGGCAGTGTCTGCCCCTCTCACTGAGATATTGATGGGCTGCAGCTCCAAGTTGCTCTGATGTCAGCTGAAACACAGAAAGAGGGACTTCTTTTTTTTTCTTTCTTTCTTTCTTTTTTTTTTTCTTTTTTTGACACCTGCCATTGTTTTCCAGCATTTTTTATGGTTCTGTGTGGCTATGGATTTAATTTAACCTCTGCTTCTTTGTGGACTAAACTGCTAAGGCTTTCAGCAGATGCTGACAGAGTAAATGAGCTCAGGGTTTAGGTGCTCCATTCTCAAAGCTTTGCCTCCACCTGGTAACTGAAGTCAAAGCCACTGGCCTGGTCTGGGAACCTTTCCATTGGTTTTCGTGGGTTTTGAATCAGGACAACTTGACACAGTGGAGGAAACAAGCGAGATAAGCGTGAATGGAAATGTTTGAAAAATGTGTATTCCCTAGAAACATCTGCCTTGACAGTGCACAGCAGTCACTCAGAAGGATGATAGTACCAGCTTTCATCTTAGTCAAAATGAAATGATGGGAGTGGGAGGATGCAGGAAAGCCTCTAGTTGAGATGCAGAGGGCTGCCTGGCACAGACAGATTAGCAAACAGATCAAACAGCCTTGCCAGCCTTCACAAGTGGCTTTTGAGAAGTTTGCAAGATGTATCTGCCCTGGCTCCCGCTTTAGAGAGTGGCAACATGATGGGGTTTCTTTTTCGGACTGGAGTTCTGAGTCTTTGCTTTTCTGATCTGTCTTTGCTTGGGCTGAAAACAGCTCAGCAGGTCTTCTGTGGCAATTAAGCAGAGGGACTGCAAGGCTGGGGAGTGCATTTTGAATGCTTGGGAGTGATGTGCATCACCAGAGCTGTTTCAGCCCTGTGTCCTCTGGGAGGGAGGGTGAGCTGCATCTCTGCTTTTACCAGGGCTCCATAGATAAGCTGCAGGAGGACAGAATATGGCATTGTCTGTAGCTTGACTGTTCCCCTCAATCTGGCTTCAATTATACTGGTCATGTAGCTTCATACTAGTAAGGATATTGCAATTTGTGAACCCGGGTTTACTGAGATTTTCCTTCAAAAAGACCAAGGTTTACCTTACAGGTTGCTAACAACCAGAGCCAGGAGGCTGTGGATGGAAAATGATAAATATCCTTAATGTATAGCTATATCAAAAGTTATTAAATAAATAGTAGCTAATTTACAGAGACCAAAGTACCCTGAGACACTCAGCTGAATTAATGTGACCAGTGCCTCTGAAAAACATCCTCAAATATGGGAAATGTTAGACACCCCTATCAAGACAGCAGATACCTATTTTATCATCTTGCTGCCCAAATAGAAATCAAAGCAAAAAATAGGCTTCCTGTCATGTAGGAAATTATATTATTTAGTCTGTCAATACATTTCAGCCATAAACCAAAAAGGGTTTTTGACATCTCTGGCTTTTGAGCTCCACTAAATGCTAAAGACTACTGTTCATTTCCTGGGAATCCCTGGGTGGATATCGTACTCAGAGACTCAATATCTATTTCTTTAAGAATCAAACAACATACATTAAGCATATATTTATTCAGATAATCTGTGTGTATTCAGTATCCCTGGGTCACTGATCTTATTATAGGTATAATCTGCTTTCCCCCTTTGAGAAACAAATAACCTTTTTTACCCTTACAAATGTCAAGAAACTTATTCTCAATTTTTCATGAATGTGAAGAAAAGTCCATTGGAGGCCATTTAATGGATTTCTAGATTTCTAGCAACTGGGGACATTGGATAATTCAAGACCAAGCAGTTGTTGTAAGACATAGAGAAAATACTACTGGACATTCTGGAGAGAGGCTTTTGGGCTAGAAATTCCTGTAAATCATCAGCAAAGTAAGAAATGTCCAGAGCGATAACTTATTTAAGCATGGCCAGCAGAACTGGGAACAGCAACCCTGGCCAAGTGTCTGTGTCCTGTTTGGCACAGATTGATAAAGTGCATGGTCTTCTTCCCCTCCTGGCTCTGCTGTGGGTGATAAGAGTAGAGCTTTTTCAGAAAAGGGATGATGCTGAGGCCATTTTGTAATGCTATTGATTTTAAATTGTTCATGGCACGAAGCTAACCCCAGATTCCTTGTTCCTGAGTAATTCCTCTGCTCCAGATCCATGAGGTAACTCTGATGTCCCAAATCCAAACTGGCTGTCCCCAGCATTGGGGGATCAGTAGAGACAGTCTTTGTAGAGCTGCATCCATCTCTTCTTTGATCCTGGAGTGGCAATCCTTCAAAATGGGTGACTTCAGACACCCTCCTCCCAGCCAGGCATGTAGATTTTAGAGTGATTTAAAATGCATTTTTCCACTCCCATGGGATTACACTGCCTTCCAAACTCCTGACCTGGAGCAACAGCCAAAACACCTCTTCTCCCCTCCAGTTTTCTCCAACAGGACCCAAGATGACTTCCTTTGTCATTATAAATGAGTAAGCCTTTAGGCACATGAGCCACATACTTGCCCATATTTCTTGAGGACAGTGTGATAGGGCTGCAAAAGGACTGAAGACATTTCCCCTACAGTTCCTGTCTGCACTTATGGACCTTTTTTTCACAAGCCCTGCTTGTTCTGCATTCAAAATGTCTCCGTGGATGTGGATGCAAATTTCTCACATTAGTGCACTGACAGGTATTTAATATGAAGAGAGAAAGCCAAGTGAAGATTGAAATCTTCAGTCCTTTAGGCATCCATTCCAGCAGTGAAACTGCTAACTGTTACAAATGCCTGTTGACAGTGCAGCTGAATTCCAGATTATAGCAGTAAAGAGGGAGGAATTTTATTGCTTCTGTGGTCTGAGAACACCCCATAGGCTGCTTATGATGGCTTAGCTTGGGTAATATGGATTAAAGAAAACTGGGGAGCCTGTGCTCCACCCAGATGCGGTTGGCAGCTCTGGCTCAGGATCTCCCTGCCCACCCTGGATTGAGGTGCAGACAGATCATGGTGCCAACTGCTCACACAGGGCAAGGGGAGGTAATTTTACCTGCCCACTGATTGTCCTGAGCGTTGACAATGGAAGACAATCAGCAATTAAGTTGTGAAAGCCCAGAAGTGACTACCTTGCTTGTGAACAAACCCCCAGCTGTCAGTTTTGTGGGCCTGGAGATCCACAACTACCCTCCTGTGAGGACAGACCGCTCTGCAGAGCCTGTGCTGTAGGGGCACGAGTAACACCAGGTGAAGGCAGGAGGGAGAGGCAGCTACAGTGCAGCAAGTGTTTTGTCCATCAATTACACCCAATTCTTCATCCAGGAAGATTAAAGGCTGTTTGTTTGCAGCAACGTGTAATGTCATGCTCTGTTTGTCATCTTATTAGCTCTCCTGGGATCAGAAGACATGCCTAAATGCTGCAGTGCCACCTTTCAGAAAACAGCCTACTAAAACTAATTAATAGTGCACCCTAGTTAACACATGCAAACTTGGCATTATTAGTCTAATTAAAAGGATTTTAACAAACCGAGTTACCTTCTCTCTCTCCCACTCACAAATTCCAACATATGCAAGTCGAGTAAATTAAACCCATTAATCACGATTGGTGCAAATGATACAGGTGCCTGTAACGTGGGCCCTTCTCTGAAGAGAGATGGTAACAGGCCTCATTATGTTTAATTTTGCTCCTTAGCAAAGGATAATAAATACAAATTGTAACATCACAATAAAATATTTAATTATTCACGAGTTTGGTAAGAAACATAATTAGCTTACTGGTATGTGTCTTCATTTGGATGATAATGGATCCAATTTAGGACCTTAAACATTTCTGGATAAAGGCTGAAAATGAGAGGTTTGCCAGGACATTAATGCTTATAAATAAAGAGAATGAACCCATTTCCACAATCTCTATTACCTCCTGTGGAGCTGTGAGAACATCCCAGCTCACAAGCCTGGGAATGTGCCACAGGTTCGTGGAGCTCTCCTGCCTCTGAACAGGTTTAGGTTGATCTCTTCAGTCTTCCACAGACAGGGGAAACTGAGGGCTGATAGTGTTTCCACAGATAATACTAGAACAATCCCAAAGAACAATACGTGGATATTTTAAACTTAATAATGAAAGGTTTTTAATTTGCTGTAGAAAGACTGCTTTGGGTTTGGCAGGGGTTTTGTTTCAGCTAAATGAAAGAGGAGCCACAGTTCAGGCTATGCCTTACTTGCAAAAAGGGGAGGACTGGATAGAGAGCACACTTACCATCTCCGTCTCTCTCCAGCCCATCTAAATCCCTGGTCACAAGCCTGGCCCTAATGAAAATGTCCCAGGAGCTCCTATGGATGGGCCCCTGACTTGCAGAGGTGGCGCTGCTGGAGCTCAGGGGTGCAGGAGTGCTGGTGTGGGAAGCAACTGAGCTGGCAGTATGGTTGCTGCTGTTTACTTTTATGGGATCCTAATTTTATTTATTTTACGTTCCCCTTATTGCATGTATTTAGGTGACAGATGTGTGCGTTCCCTAATCTCTTTCTCATTACCCTATGAAATTGTAGCTGCGTTTTGACAGCTTTCAGACAAAGATAAAAGAGGAAAGGAGAACTTCAAACATATGGAAATTTGCAGATACCCTGCCCTGACTCCTGGTGAGGAAATCACCGAGCACATAGTTAGAGGAATTAGTTAAGACTGGTGGCCTTTGAGTTGGTGGTGTCTGAATGCAGATGTGAGGGGGAGCATTGCTCCAGCAGCCACGATCCCAGCTTTCGATTCTGTATCATACAGGAGCAAAGGGAGCTTAGGACTGGATTAATGCTCTGAACAGATTAGTTCAAAATTGTATTTCCAATGCACTTGCCATGCATTCCTGCACTGTAACCTTGCTTAAGGGAGGGGAAAAAAAAACACCACCAGGAAACCTAGGATGTCTGAGCATCTGCACAATGCAGCCAGTATAATTCAAACTTACTTTGTAAGGTAATTAACAGTGGATTGATTTTCTTGGCAGAATATAGTGTCTTACCACAACGAGCTCAGGAGTTTTACATCAACATTAGTAAGAGCAAGGCAGTGTATTTTTGCTTAGTCTGAATTATTTTGCATTATTTGCCATACCCATTTTCCTGACCCTATCATGATGTCCCCTTCACTATTTCCAGTCTAAACAGATTTTCAAAGAATCCCCTAAACCACGAATTATATTATCTTTCTGAAGAAGGCATTCAGATTAGTGCAAGAGAATGTGAACATAAACTTGCAAGCAATGTAATAAACGTAGTGTAAGTGTTATTTCTTCCTCCACTAATTCTTCTGAGCAAGATTTACTGCCTCAGCGAAGTTTTTTTTAAATAAATTAAATATAACATGAACTAGATAGTTGTTCACATGGAGCTAGAGCTGGAGAGGCTCATTAATCACTAGTTTAAATCCCAGAGTATCCAGTCATCCTAATTAATGATTCAGTGCTGAACTTTACTCTGGCAGTGGCAGCTGAACCAGGCTATTACCCATCTCGGCTGATAGGGACCGAGTGAGCTGGAGGAAAAGAAACACCCCTGGGGCTGGTGAGGCAGAGCTACTGCTACCTGGGCACTTCTGCACCACCTGCACGGGCAGCACTGGCTGTCAGGGATGCCAAAAGCAGCTGCCCCTGCCACCAAATGGCCACATTTCCATCAGCTGGTTGGTGCAGGGTCAAGCTGTGGGTTTGGGGTGTGTGCTGAGAACTACACACTGCACCTCTCTGGGGTGAACTGCATCCAGTCACTCCTCCCCAAACAGCAGCATCCCTAATATGTAGTCTCAGCTGGGGCACATCTGACTCCAGCAGGAGCTCCAACCACTGTTTACAGAACCACAGAATATGCTGAGTTGGAAGGGACCCACAAGGATCATCGAGTCCAACTCCTGGTCCTGCACAGGACCATCCCCCAGAGTCACACCATGGGCCTGAGAGCATCATCCAAATGCTCCTGGAGCTCTGTCAGCCTTGGTGCTGTCCCACTGCCCTGGAGAGCCTGTTCAGTGCCCAACCACCCTCTGGGAGAAGAACCTTTATCTGATATCCAACCTAAAGGTCCACTGACACAACTCCAGGCTGCACACACCAAGTGACTTCATGGAGTATATTTTTGGGGTATGAGGGTTTGTAGCCCCCTGGGTTCCTGTAAACTGCTGGCTAAGGTGTTTCCCTTGTCAGAGATGCAGGGCCCCAGAAAGGAAGCCAGGTCTGTTCATGGTGCCTGACATCTCCTCTGAATCCTGTCTGATGTCCTGATGCTCCATGCACAGGAACAGAGCAGCTTTTGTGCAAGTCAGGGCATAATTAAAGGTTGTAGAATTGAAACTCATGCTTGTAATAGGAAAATCATAAATCATAATCCCATTATTCAAATGAATTTACCAGCTCTTTAGGGTTACATTAATTCTGTATTTCATTTATCTGTGTTTTCTAAGGCAAATAATTCACACTGTTTCAGTACTGTTTTTGCAGCAATGATTTAGCATGGAAATTCTTTGCATCCCTCACAAATGCCAGGGAAAGGACACTGACTTTTGATTTTTTTTTTGTATTTTTTTAAATTTTTTTTTGTAGGAGTTTTGTTTATTATCTATTGGCAAGAAACTCCACTAGGAAGGTGTTTCATCATGCCTTGGAGAAGAGGGGACACGCTCAGGCCCTGGATTAGCAAACCAACAAATTACAAACTGCCGTACCTTGCTGCAGCCCTGCTGCCTGGAAGTTAATTAATTAGGTGGTCCTGGAAGTTAATTAATTAGGTGGTCCTGAAGAGTTGAACTTTGCTGACTTTGGGGATAGCAGAGGTTTTTTTCCTCTTTTTGTTTTGTTACAGGCAAATTCTTATAGGAGATAGTTAACTTGAACACAGCACATGGAAAATCTGTATAGAATGAGTTTTGCACTTGCATCATTCTTTTGGACCTAAAGTTTTTGTCAGCTGTTGTTATAATTAACCACAAAAGCTCTAAGGGCTCAACTCACCTAATTCTTAAAACTGAATCAGGGCCCTTGCAGCAGCGAATAATTTTTATTCTTGTTGATTTTCAGCCTGGCTAGTGGGAGCTGGGAAATTTTAGCATATGTAATTTGAATTATTTCATGAAACATTTAACAAGAGCCTATTTCATTCTTCACTAAGGCAAGTTGATATAAGAAGGATGATGTTATGGTTAATGTAAATCATAATTATTACCAGGTGCATCACTGAACTGGGAAATTGTGCTAAAAATGTAAGTTTTGCTCCATTTCATATTGAAAAATTACTCTGCAGCCTGACGGCCATTAATCTCTGTTACAGGAATGTTATTCTTTATTTTTATAAATTACAGAGCTAAGGTATAACAAGGCATAAATTATTAGGCCACAGGAGTCCACCTCTCTGAGCTGAGCTGGGCTCAAACAACCCCTGATGGTGAGAGGGGCCAAGGCACCCACTCCCCGTGTCCCCAGCCCAGTGCTGCCCACGCTGGGGACACCCAGCTCCACACACAGCCCAGCCTGCAGCAACTCTGTTCCCCCAAACTTTTCTTTTTGGACACATCTAAAGTGCTTTGTCAGGGCAGCGCTCCACCTTTGTAGCTCCCACGAGGCTGTGCCCCGGAGAGATTTGTGGGCTGGGTGCCCTTCATCTGTCGGCATTGCTAAATCCTCTCTAAAAATAGGTGTTCTCATAAGACAGGGCTCGAGAAGAGTTCTCTTTTAATCCACCAGCTTCATTCTTAAAAGCAGGATGGGCTATCTGTGTTTGGTATCCAGCTCTGAAGGGGGGGATGCAAAACTGTATTGCTTTATTTATCCCCAGGGGATGAATTGCCTAGTCCATGGTAGAAGCTTCAAGTACATTCTAACTTGTGATAAAGATGCTTTTCCAGAAGTAATTAGCTCTCTGTTGGGCTTGGTGGATGGGGAAGCACCATGGGATGTAGGGCTCTAACAGCACTGGGTGTAGTAAGGTCTCCTCTAACAGGGAGAGCATTTGTATAAAGGAATATTTATTAGAAAATACCTGAACTTCCTCAGAGCAGGTGCTGCTCATCTCAGTTTGTTCTGTAACATCAGAAGTACAAGAGTCCTAGTAGTTTGTGCTTTATAAGCAGAAGAAACAACAAAACACGAGTTTCCAAGCCCTGAATTATTCAATAGGAGTGTGTTGGTTTTTGAGATGATTCTGCACAAGGCTTTTCATCTGCTCCCGCTGAAGTAGTTTTGGTTGACCCTACTCCATTTACTGTGAATCCAGCTTCCAGGCTACTGACTCCATGAATGCTATGAAATTCAGAGTACCCTTTATTTTTGATAGATATGTCTTTCTGCATATAAATGATACCTCTTCTCTTCCTCTCACTTCTGGCACCTATTCCAGATCAGTGTAATCGTTGTCACTCTTCACAATAGTGTTTTGAAAAACAGCACAGGATTGTCCATCAGCACATCATCACCTGCCATGCAATGCTTAAGCTTGAGGAGGTGAATCTCTGCCCTCTCTGAAATGCCTATATCTCCCATTTTGTTGAAGCTCAGCTCCTTATATTCAAACCACTGTCCAAAAACCCCAAGGTCCCCTCCAAAGCTTTTTACTGATCGTGCAAGCAGTATTTCTCAGAAGACCCTTTATTAAATCCACCCTCGCATTTGTTCTGCACACTTTGTCTTTGACAACCTCCCGAGACAGGATGAGCAGTTTTGAAAACATAACTGAGGGATAGACCAGAAAAAAAAGTCTGCCTGCCTTTAGTGACCATTTGTAATTTCCATTATGTCATCCTCAGGCTGCCAGGGAATGGGGCTGGAGTGGACAGGTCGGCGTCCTGGCGTCTCTGGTCTCTTCACTTGCAAAAAGCAATATTGAAAGTGTTAGAAGTGCACAGCAAAGCTGAAGTGCAGCCTGTGAAAATGATGATAACAGCAAATGGGAAACCATTTAATTCTAGATGTGTTGGTCAGCCTGACAGCTCTGTGAGAGTTTTGCCAAACCTTAAATATGTGCCCTGACAGCGCAGAGTCAGCAGGAAAGTCCTGAGCCAGCTGAACCGCCACACTTTGTGTTCAAAGAAATGGCTCAACAGATGCAGGTCGTGTTGTATTCAGGCTTTGCTAGAAACACATGAGAGCAACATGGAGCTGCCCTTCACCTAAGCAAAGCAAGAAGTAAAATTAAATACATTTCTCCAAAGTTGTTGCTCAGCCCGAATGGCACTCACAGGCCCATTAGTAACTAACCTGACCAAATTTGGTTTGCATAGCAGTGCAATTCTGGGCAGCCCCCTTTAAATGATTACTAAAAAATTATTGGAATTTTCCATACTTTAGCATCTGGTTTATTGTTATGCAGAGGCCTTATTTCTCCTGGAAAATGTTGAAGTGAAAGTGGTTTCAGTAGGACCGTTGCCATTTGATAGCAGGGAATAGTGCACCACAAACATTTCTCTATGTGCCATTTTCTGGGCTCTTAAAGGAAATGTAGTGTCTCAGCCAGAAAGAACAGATGTGAGAAAATTGCAAAATGGCTGCCAAGCATCATGAATTAACTCTGCTGGTCAGATGCTCAACACCCCCAGTTGATTGTGCACTAATCTAAGAGTAGAGTAAATCAATCATTATCCAGGCTCAGGATATCTAGGTAGACCATAGGAAGCCTCTTGATTAATATGCACATCCTCACCTAGATGATGGTTAGCTCTGCAATTCATGGTTAAACTGAAGGCAGAAAGAATTGCTTTTTAATAACCTTGATAATAACCCTTCTGATAGCTCCATTTAGGCATCATTATTGAATAATAGCCTGTGCATGTCATCGAGTCACTATGACATTAGAACAGAAAATACACAAATATCCTGGTCATGCCACTGATCAAAACAGGAGACAAATCCTCTTCTGGGGCAAATTAACATAGTTCCCTTGATATTAACAGGATGGTGTAGAATTTCTAAACAGACACCGAAACCAAAATGATGCTTAAAATTTTGATGCAGTATGTAAAAGATTGTATGCATTTAAGATTCTTAAAAAAAGCCTTAACAGCCTCTCTGCTGTCATTCTGGCACTGTGCAGCATCAAAACTCGCACTCAGTGGGTTTGTGATGGACTTGAAGCTGCAGGATGGTGCAGATGGATGAGCACCAGAGCCAGGGGGAGCTGAGCCACTGCAGACCACAGAGCTGTGGGCAGATGATCAGGGATGTTACAGAGTGGTGAACCAAAACTGCAGGTCCCAAAGGTTTCCAGAGCCATTTCTCACAGCTGCTGCTGTGGCAAAGGAAAGCAACACTGGAGAGACTTGGTAAACACAGACAGGAAAACAAAAGGTGGGATATTCCTGCAGCACTCAGAACACCTTACAGAGGGAGATGTGCTCATTACCAGAATTTGCTGCCGTCAGCTCAGCAGTGCCAACATCAGTAAAACCACAGTGAATTACATCAGCTGCTCATTATCTGCTCCATGACATAGTGCATCTGAGCCTGCTCCCACACTGCAATATCTCTGCTGATTCAAGTGGGAACAAGACTGTGTGCAGCATGAAGTGCTGATCCTCTGCACAGTTAGCACAACTTCAGCCATGCATGGCATGTGAAATACCCATTTCATGGAGGCTTTTGTTTATTTTTTCCTCCATTAAACCAATTACTAACTAATCATTTTGTATAAAACAACACAATATGACATTAATAGATCTGATACATGCAAGCCCTTTATGTGTAACAGCCTCGGCTTAATTTCATTTGTGGGATTAAAAAAACAAACAAACCTAACAGCAAAATTGGCACTAATGCAAACAAAAGTGAAGGTGAATAATTGTCACCCGTGTTCAAGCAGTGTTGAGTGACGTAAGTTTTGTTTAAATTTTCAGCTCTGATGACATGAAGCTAGAAGGAATCTTCATTGCAGATAGTCAGCAAAGAGGACTAAAATGATGCAGTAACAAATATGGTCCCTGCCAGTCTCCTTTCCCTTTCATTTTTGGGGTAATAGTGCGTTTGTTATGGGACCAGCAGTGTGCGTGCACCCATTCCCCTGGATGGCCCCAGCAGGAAGCATTTCCTGGCTGGGCAGAGAGGTGAGACCACTCTGAGCTACTGCAAAGGCTGAGCAACAGATGGCAAACAAAGTCAACGAGGTGGTGATGGAAAGGGATAGTGTTCAAAGCACTTTAGCCCTTCCAGGTGTGTTTAACCTGGGCAAGAGGTATTTTTCCTGATGTAGGAAATGAAAGACATATTTGCTCTAAGTTTTGTCCCCTGAGTTGTTCCTTACAGACACGCTGAGATGGCAAAGCAATATTGTGGAAGAACCAGATTTTTTGAAGTAGGATTTGAAAAAGCATTTGCAGAGTAAACATTTCTTCTTGTCCTCTTTCAGAGCACTCTGGTTCTGTAGGTATGTACAGTAACAATTGTTCCCGAGCTGTTAAGTCCTTCACAAATTGCTGTGGTCTGGTGCTTTGCAAATGCCAGTGAGAAACTCCCCAAAGAATCAAATCCCAGTCAAGCTAAATCAGAGATCTAAACAGAAAGGTGCCTATAAATCACAACCTGCTTTCACAACTCCACTCATATGTGAACAATATGTGAGAGCCCTTGTATTAACAACAGAGCTGTGCTGAACAGCTCTGTGGACAATTCTGTAAGAGCTGCCAAGAAAATATGATTTATCTGAAAACTTTGCATACAGAAAAACTGATACGCTCTCCCAGGTGGCTTTTCCCCCCCATCCTTAGTACTTATGGCAGAAAGTGGAGCTTGAGCTGACAAGCCAATATGCCATCAATTAGCTGGCTGGTGTGCCCAGCACTAAGCACTGTGCAGCTGGACAGGTTGTCACAGGCCTGGAACCACAAGTTCAGTTTTAGCACATGCCCTCCTGCCCTGCTTCTGTCTGAGTGTGTGTCAGGAGTAGAAACAAATTTTAGCAAAGAAGCCCCCTTGGTTTTGCACTTGCATTGAGCCCTCAGCCTTGTCTTTGGGTCGCTTTAGAAGGCTTTTTTGCTTCTCTAAGTTTTACTTTGACAAACTCAGAACCCCTGGTAGAAAGGATGATGAGGATTTCAGCATAAACCCGTCACTGCTTACTGGACTGGGGGGGTATGCTCTAATTACATTACTTTAGTAATCCTTAGTTACAGTTACATTTATTCCCAACACTTCTGTGATGAACCACCACACTTAGTTTTCTGTAAAAACATAAGGATTGGGGTTTTTTAAATAGAGTGTCTCAAGCTCTTTATTTACATTCTCCTGTGAATACACAGTCAGAGCTCCTTCTTATGCATTGGTTATTATACATTACAGATTTCTTATTCCCTGTATCAGTGGTTTTTATTCAGTTACCCTTTGGAAGGAAAAGGGAGGCAAACCTGCTAATATTTGTATCACAGGACCTAAATATACTCCTTTCTTGCTCTGTCTCTCTCAATAGAAGTTGACTTCTAATTTCCAAGCTTCATGCTTTCAGAAAGCCAGATGATACCCATTTGTCTGCATGTTGCCATTGTTTAGTAGCTGAAATACTTTTTCTCCTTCTCTAGGACTTGGTTGTTGTTTTTTTTTACATAATGAGCTTTAACATTTTCCAGTGGTTTAAATCAGTATCTACTGCAGTAATTTTTTTTTCACATTTCCTAAAGTTTCTCTTTAGAAGTGAAGACAAAAACTAATCCTTCTCAGCAGTGGGTGGGTCTCTTCTCTCATCTGTTAGTGTGATGGTTTTAAGGCTCTGATAGAGGACGGTTAATCCTTAAGGGCGAGGGAGAGAGAGATTCTTATTCCACAACTGTGTTTCCCTTGCACATCCCTGGGTTTGTGCCTCAGTTTTCCCTTTCTTTTTGCAATGTTTGATGGGGCTGTTTTGCAAAGTGGTTGTGTAGTGTCTACAGTAACTTTGTGTCCTGACAGGGAGCTTGGGGGAATATCCTGAATTTCTCTTTCTGATGGATGCTTGTAAGCACTTCTTGGATATAACTGCAAGGCAGCAGAAAGAGCTGCCTGTTGGTCTAGGAGGGAGTCATTAAGAGGAGTCTTTGACATTCAAGTGGAATGTTTTCCTTTGGAGTGCAATTTTTATGTGAAGAGTGATACAGGTTGGAGAGGAGCTGAAGTAAGAGATTGATTTGGGTTGATCACAATCCATGGTGTAATCATTGCCTTCTGCAACTACCTGTGTATGAACCTGCCCAATTTTTTCCACCACAGTGTGACAGGTATGAAATTCTGTTTGAGAAGGTAGAGAGACCCCAAACCTGCAGCAGGGGAGGCACAGGGAAGCAAACTAGGTAGTAAATGTGCCACACCTGGAGGGTGAAAGCAGGGGCAAAGAGAGCTACTGTACAGACAGGATGCCTTCCTTGTTTTCCAACTGAGACATGATGTAAAGAAAACAGAAGGGATGTTCAGGATTAATAATTTAGGGAGAAATAGAGGGTATAAAATTGGTAAGCTCTGAATTTGCAGCCAAGACAACAACTCAAAGCTGTGTCTGTCTCATTTTCAAGGCAATATTGGATTTTAAACTCTTATCTCCAGATGTTAATTCTTAACGGGAGCAAAACTGGATCTTGGCTTCCATAACTCAATTTGTAAAATAGCAGCCACGTGTTCCCTTCATCTCCCCATGGTTTTTATCACATAAAATGCAAAATTGCAATTCCCCTGCTTAATTTTTCTTCTATACAATCTTCCCATTTAAAAGAGTTATCAGCCAAAAGCCCATTAAGTAATTTTTTCATCTCTTATTACAGGGATATGAAGTCTTACTGCAAAGGGTTATAACTTTCAGAGAGCTGAGCTAACCTTTGACTCTGCACAGATTCACTATGAGTCCAAATTGTTGACATTCTGACTTCTAGAGGCCAGATCCTTACCTGGTAGAGACTAGGCCAACTTTTATCCACACTGAGGCTGTCATGGTATGTGCTGGCCATCCATACGTTCTGCTCTGTTGCTGTGGGCAGCAGCAGATCATTTGTAATCCTACTTTTAGTCATTACAACTGATTTTTCGTGTAGTCAGATGCACAAAGACAAAATCTCTTTTTTTCCCCATGCTTCCATGTTTGAGGATTTTCAGTTAGTCCGTGCAATGAGAGGTGAGCACCAGTGAATATGCAGGTGTCTGGTTTAGCCCTACAAGGAGGAATACCTAAAGTTCAGCCCCTCATTTATTTGTGTGTATCTGGGAGAAAATTGCTTCTCTGCCACAGTGACAGCTGTTGGACTGGAGGGAAGGAGGTTTAATAAAAGCAAGAAATTTGGCGAGGATGGACAAAGCCGTGCAGCATTCGAGGGGAAATGATTCAGAATCATCCCAGTCTTCAGCTTTGGGGCTGCAGGAAGAGCAGCTGGATGAAGCTGGTGAATAGTGAATACATCTTCCCTCTGTGGGGCTGACAATATCAGTGGCAGGACAGCGGGAGCGTGACGGGAGCTGTGCCATCCCTGAGCGCCGCTCGCCACGTGCCAGACGGGACATCTGCTCTGGTTGGAGGGGAAGCAGAACCCTCTCACTCCCATCCTTTGTGCGTGGGTTTCCTTTAGGTCAGATCTGCCTTTCCCACAGTTCCTCCAGGGCCTGAGGAAACTACAGGGAAAACAGAGTGAGGCACATCTGGAGCGCTGCAGCAGCTGGGAAATGTCTGATGCTGCAGGGGATGGTGATATCGTGTGAATGGCTGTGACCTTTTCAATATTCCAGATTTTGATTGATTGGCCATTTCCCCCATTTCCCAGGCTGTAAACAGGGGAGCTGTGAAATAGGTGGCCAAAATAAACACGAAGTTACGTGGGCTAAGACAAATTTATTTTGAATTTATGAGAGATAAAATTCTGTTACCTCATTCCACCCATAAAAATTATAAAGAGGAAAGAAAGTGACATAAAATCAATCCATTTCCATGACAAAGCTCATTATGAGAAGAGAAAATATAGACCCATACTAACTTGTTCTCATTACTGTTCTGAGATTTATCATGTCAATGCAATGTGCAAGGGAAGAAAGGAAAACCTTCCTTGCCCTTACCTTAAAAACAAATCAAAAAGACAAAATAAGCCAAATTATCCTCATCATGCTCTGTGAGCATATATTTTGCCAAGGCTCGGGAGGGCCTGATTAACTCCAAGGTGTGACTTTGAGGAGCCCTTCCAGGCTGGATGCTCTGGAGCAGGGCAGGTCTGCCTGTCCTGGCTGTCACTACCAAACCAGCTCTTCCCTCAGTGTCAGTGAAAACTGGCACTCTGGGAGGAAGATGCTGCTTGAGGCCTTGACAAGTTGAAGGAAACCATTTTGAGTCCATAACATCTTCTGGAGGGTGGCAGGAAGCGTGTCACAGCTGTTAAAATGCAAGTTTTTTAATATTAATGAACAAGTAACATTAAAGCAGATAACATTTTTCCCTTTTTTGTGCTACTGAGTTTATTCTGAAATGCTCATTGAATGTAGCATTTGTCTGGTTTTTAGCAATTTACTGCAAATGTAGCAGTTGAGGATCTATAGGGGGGCAAAAAGATATTTCAATTTCTGTGCCAGATAATTGTTCAGGTTGGACATTAGGAAGAATTTCTTCACTGAAAGCGTGGTCAGGGAGGTGGTGGAATCACTGTCCCTGGAAGAGTTCAATAAATGACCGGACATGGCACTCATTGCTCTGGTCGTGGTGACAAGGTTGTGATCAGCAAAATGTTGGACTCGATCTTGGATTACTTTTCCAACCTTTATTACTCAAGGGTGCTAATTATTTGGCTTGCAAATATACTAGGAAATTTTTAACTGGAGGAGTTTCTTGGCAAAGCACAGAGCTTTGTATCTCCAGCTCAAACCCTGGCCCTGCTCTCATCCATGTAGTTGTAATCAGGTCAGATCTTGATTGAACCAGCCATGAAATGATGTGTAAACAAGGTTCTTCATGCTGCAAGACACAACCCAGACTCCAACACATGAGGAACAAGGTAGCCCAAGTGCCCCTTCAGCTGGCTGACTCCAAATACACCATGGACCCAGACCCTGTGGATTGTTTAGCAGTGGTGGATGAGTTAGGACTGGTCCTCCCAGTGTGTTTCCTGTAGCATGTCAGGAAAGGGTCATCTTCCTTCTGGAGCAGTGGGGATGAGAATCTGAACTGGAAAGGTCAATGCACACCGTGTCTGAACTTCAGCTGAACTTGAGCACCCACTGATGTGACATCAGGCACCTGGGCAATAGGCTGGAAATTTGGGTAGAAAAGCCCCTCTTGTCCCTAAAGCCAAGCAAGGAAGTCATCTGCTCCAGCCAACATACAGAGCAAGGGGCTGCTGTAGATCTAATGTGTGTCTTAAAACCACTTAGCTGGTAGGGAGCAGGATTTGGAGTGGGAAAGAGCTGATGGAAAAATAAGAGCAGACCTGATTTACTCAGAGCCATGAAAGGAAATTGCCAAGCTCAGGGCAGCCCCAAGGTCAGTTATTTGTCTGACTGCTGTATTTTACCTGCAATCCTCATTCTCAACTCAGCTTAAGCAAAGCAACAAGTCCTAGGAGAGAAGTCCAAACAGGCCTTTGCAGATGGACTCGTTGCTGCATTTGCAATGCAAGCCCACAGCCCTGGTTCCAAGGGGCCATCCCAGAATCTGGTCTCATCCTCTCATGCATCGCTCCTCCTGAACAGCTGAACAGATGCAGCTCATTTTGGAGCTGACATCTGGTGCTGTCAGAGTACATAACTGGTGCTGATTTGCAATGCAAGCTGAGTACTCTGACCTTTTTGGTGCATTCATAGGAGATGATAGTCTGTGTGCACTGTATGGACACACTACTCAGTGAGTGGTGCCTGTGTTTGTTTGCAGGGGTGACAAGGAAGAAGTAAATACACAAAACAGAGCCTGCCAAACCTGGCCAGTGTAAAACCCCACTGGCCAGCTGAAGAAGGGAAGAGATGACAGATAAATGGAGGCTGTAATGCCCTGATAAACACAGGCATTTCCTCAAATCAGGATTACAAATGTTGCTTCTCAATTCAATCAGCCTCCCCTTTACCCATGCAAATATCATTCCCAGCCTTCTCCCCTCACCTGTGGAGGTGCACAGCACAGGAGTACTGTGATGCTGTAACAGGATTGCCTTCATCCTTCCAAAATCTGGGAGAAAAATGTGAGGTATCACTGAGGTTGGGGCAAAGAGAACCGTGCCAGAGATATCTGTACTTCCCAGCATAAAATGAATCCTGATCTGTCCATGAAACCTTACCTAGAACTGATTTGAGTGGGAACTTTCACGTGGTGCAATGTAACAGCAAGGGTAGCTCCAGTCTGGAAGTAGGGGCTCTCAGGACAGGCTTTCCCATACCAGGTTCTGGGATTTATACTGTTGTATGGCTGTATTTTGTTAAGGTCTTTGGCTTGCCTATTTTTGTCTCAGTTTTGTGGTGTGCTCTTTGAAACCATCACCTTTTATGCATTTAGCCCCCCATGTCAGATTGGGACCTGGGCAATGGAGAGAGAAGCTCTTTAGGCAGAGGCTTTGCTTTACTTGGCTGTTAGCATCCAACTCCCACACACCCCAAAGGCTGCTGGCGTGGGGAGATGTTGGGGCACGCAGTGGAGACCCTCAGCCATCACCTGCGGAGGGCACTTGGTGCCCTTGTGAAGTGTGAAATTTTCTAGTGCCAGGAAGGAGCAGGCTCCAGGTGAACATTTTCCTGGGTTTAGGGTGCTGATAACATCTTTCCCTATGTGGACTCTCCTATGTCTGAGTCAGGATGAGGCCTGGTTGCAGACTTTCCACCAGCAGGAGTGGCAGCCCCTCTTTTCATGACAGCCACAGGATTTCTGTTGCTTTGAAACTGCTCTTCCTTTTCAAACTTGGTGCAAACAGCCCCATAGATTCAAAAATTACTCAGGAGGAACAGACATAGACACACAGAGGTACATGGAGTACGATTGTGTGAACGTCTCTTACTTGGGAAAATAGCCTAAAAATAATAAAATGCAGGAGCCTTGTTATTATCTCAGCTGAACAGTCCTTTCTGACATATTCTATTAAGTCTCTTCTGTTTCGCTCAGGTTTTGCATTACTGGCTCTCCTTTCCACAAATGACCTTTTCCATGCCAGCCTTTGTAAAACTATTGTCATTCTTCATTTAGAAATTTGCTAAAGTGTGTTTGCAGAAACCATAGATTTTTTTTTTCTGATGAATCATCCATTTTTGGGGGAAAGGAACAAAGAATTATGCTGCTGACCTTTCTTTACATTTAACAGAATCCTTTTCAAAGTTGAAAATCATACCATCGACTCTAAGCAGGAACAGCTCTTCCTATTTTGCATCAGTGTGTTTATTCAGCCCCTTCTCAAGTACATCTGTAATGGTATTTATAGCACAACGTTTTGTGGGAAAACCTCCCTTTCTCATTCCACGTGAAGCATATTTGAGAAACTGAAAGAATATTATTAAAACATTTAAGGAGATGGGGTAACTTAAATAGAGTGAAGCACATGGTGTCCTATATTCTGATGAGAGAGAACAAAATCTATCCTTTACTAAGCCACATGGCAGTTGTTTTGCAGCTTTTGGGGTGCACTCAGGTTTGCTGTCTCATGCACAGCAACACCATCTCCCCACAGAGCAGGGAAGGAGCAGGGCTGTGATGGCCAGAGGTGATGAATTAATTGAATGTCTTGCTGCTCTGCTGCATTGTGCCCTGACAGGCACCCACACCACCATGGCCATAGGAGAGGACAGGAGGGAAACAAGATTTAGCTTGGCCTCCCTGGTTGTCTGAAAGGTTGGTCTGATGGCTGCATGCACACAAAACACTTGTTACATGCAATCTTATTGCCTGCCCCAGTAGTGTTACTTATTGCTCAGGTCATGGGGACTTTGTCAGTGTAGGATTTTATTTGCTGCATGAAAAAGCTACTAAACTTTTACCTTTACCACTAAAAACAGTTTTTCCAGCCACTCTGTCACTTACCTGGAAAATGTTATCCTTGCCCCATGGTGCCTAAGCCTTGGTTATATATAACATCATGCCAGCCATCCCATGGATTCACCGCTCCTGATGGCCGTGCGTGGAGTTTGGAAACATCACGGCTCATCCCTGTAAATCCCCACTGACCCTCCTGCCTGGCTGTATCCCTAAGGGATTTTCATTCCCTCAGCATCGGGCTCGTGTCTCACAGCACTGAGCAGATGCTGAGCCAGGGGACCCAGGGGTACCAGGTTCAGCTATTCAACCTCATATTCTGCTGTTAAATGAGTTCAGGAGAGGAACACCTTGTGCTGCAGCCCTTTCCTGTGCCACAAATCCCACCAGCTGCCAGAGCTGACTTGCAAAGCTGACATCATTGGTCCTACAATTAACTGAGGACTTCAACTCAGCCCAGGAGCAGGGAGGTGGCACCAAGAAGTCCCACTGAGTTCAGCAGCACGTAGGTGCACAGGAGGACTGGCTCAGCCTGGGCTGCCAAGCCCCACAGCTGATTCGAAACAAATCTCTTTTGTTCTCCCTCTTTGTTTCATGTGGAAAAAAAAAAAGAAAAAAAAAAAAAAGAATCCCTCAAGGACTGGAGCATTTAGGCTTAGCATATTCCTGTTTGTTCAGAGCATATCAGTCTGTTGTTCTTCCTGGCTAATCAGATAGAGCGGAAACTACAACAATCTAAATTTGTTGTTCCATTTTATTCTATACATAATCACTGCTTCTCGTTTGCTTCTAAATAGCTGCATAAATACACATTAAATGCTGTGACATCTCTTTTGGGACCCACTCCAGTGTTTCCTGGTTATTTTCTCACTTTGAAAGAGATTGGGTTCTCAGATATTGTCGTGTTTCTTGTAAAATCCTCTGCACTGTGCACATGCAGGAATGGAAATTATAATGCTGGGCTCATTCTTGTGCTCTGTGGGCACAAGGGGTTTGGTGACACTAAATGAATGTGTAAGAATAACAGGTGCCCACATCCCACATGTGAAAGCAGAAAAGAGCCCTCAGTCTGCGCAGCTATGGTATTTTGGGCAGACACTTTTTACAGTGTTCTCTCTTCTCTCAGCCTTCTCTCCTGCCACTCTGACTCTCAAGCTCCTAACCCAGTTTGCAGGGATCACTTTGTGTTAGTGGCTCGTGGTTCCTGAAGAATGGCTGGCTCCTCTTTCAGTCTGGTTTCCATCAGCCAGGACATGTGCTGTCACTTCTGACTTTTCAAAGAGCCATCACAAGCCTCCTGTGTGGATATTGGCACTTCAGGCTTTCAAGACTGAGGTAGATACTGGTGTCAGCATCTGAATTTATGTCTGGTCAATAACTGTCCTTGCAGTACAGGAAGAGACATTTGATACTGTACGTAGTAGCTGCCAGCTCAAGAAAATTGTGAGCACTGCAATCTTTGTGGAATTCATAAATTAATTTTGGACATCTTCCTGTGCTTTCTGATTTTGTTTCCCAGAGATGAGCAGGAGGGGGAATGTTCCCAGCACTTGAAGACAGTGGCTTCCAAATTCACCCATCCAGACAGTTGCACAGAATCATTCCCAGAGCAGCAGTAACATCAGGCAGGCACATCCCTTGGGGGCTGCTACATCTGGCCAGCTTAGAGCAGGAGGAGACTGAACACACATCTGTTCTCAGCATAGCACACAGTCACCTTGTTCATTTTAGATTTCATTTTCAGTTTGTTCATTTTAGCTGGAGAATCAGGAGAGCAGCCTCCTCAGTTTAAGCCAACCCATGGGTAGGTTTGGGCATTGTGGCATAATGACAACTGCTGGACATTTTTCCCCAAAATGCTGCACTTAACTAAAAAATATTTATTGAAGATTAACTATTTCATTCTAATAGGGAGGCATAAATATGTGCACACACAGGCATGCATGTTAAATCTGGAGCTCTGCATTTGGAAGACGACCTTGGCTTTTTGATCTTGGCTATTTGGTAAAGAATTGGGACAAATCCTGAGGGTGAAAACAGTTCTGCCTGAGACAAGCATATAGCTGAGGTCCTATAACACAAATGGAGCTGAAGGCCAGCTCCTGGCATTTCCCATCCTTTGGTATGCCCTGTGCTTCCCACATCTACGCGACAATTTGTCACGGCTGGTTACGTTGGCACATCATGTTCAATACATTTCCAGGGCACAAAATGAGAGATGATCAGAGGAGTTCTGAAATACCTGACACCGGGAAAGCAGGAGATTAATTGCAGCGTTAAGGCTGAGTGGGGCACAAAGGGGGAGATGGAAGAGCTCTGCTCCAGGGGAGGCATCTGTGGAGTTGCTCTTTATGGAGGACCACTGTGCACTGCTTTGCCACTTTGGTTGTTGAGCTGTGTGATATCAATGCCCCCAGTGTTCCGAGTGTGCGAAGGAACTGGTGTGGCCACAGGGCAGGAGGGAAGATGGATGCACACCAGTCCTGCCCTGAGCAGGTAGGGGAGTGCTGGGCTTGTCCTGCTGCCCACTGCCCCCAGAGAGCAGGCAGTGGGGTGGGATGGGAGAACCCTTGTAAAAAAGCAAAATATCCTTTTCCCTTGTCTGTTTTTATCCTCCCTGCCAGATTTGCTTGTATCTTAGAATGGAAAATGTCAGGCGTGGCACTAAGACAGTCATCTGACAGCAGAGAGGAGTCGAGGGGGAAACAAAACTCTAAAAGTTTATTGCAGAGTATAGTATAAAAAAAGCAGCTAAAACAAAGCCCGGGGACAGGGGGAGTTCGGCATCTCTGCTGCAGAGAGATGCACACAATCTCTCTGCAGGAAAAGGAATCTCTCGTGCTGTGGGCTAATTAATGACAGCCAAGCTGAAAGCGATGGGGGGGGGGGGAAGCACAGGGGAATCTCATGCACTGGGAAGAGCGTTTCAAAGACAAAAAAGAAAAAGGAAAAAAAAAAAAAAAAGGCGGGGTGTGAAAAGCCGAGGGTCGGGCGGGACCGGGCAAGGCGAGAGCGAGGGAAGGGTGTTGGTGCGGCTGCAAGCGCGGGGCAAGGCTGATCTCTAGCGGCTGCTGCTCCCGCATCTCCGCCTTCTGCAGCGGAGCGGCGGCTCTCGGGGGCTGCACTCCAGCACCGCCACCCACAGCAGAGGGAAAATTTGCCCAGATTTTTTTTTTTTTCACCTTTAAGTACACGGCAGAATGTATTTTCACTCTTACAAGCTATTTCTGTAGCGGCACTACCCCCTTGGAGCAGAGCTCTTCTTGAGTATTGGGTTTCTTGTCAAGAGTTGTTTGGATAAAAAAGGAAAACACTGATTTTTGATCCTTCTAGAATTGTTTAGATTATGGTTTAATACAATTGTTTCTTTTTATTCTCTGTTGAATACTTGGTTTCTGTTTACTTCTATGTGTTGTCCAATCCAGTTCCTCCTATGACTGATGGAAGGAGAAAAAGTGGAGGAAAAAGAGGTTAAAGCCAGACTTGAAGTATTGTTCATTTGCTTACAATAGTTTTCTTCCTAGTTCTACACAAACAAACAAGCAAAAATTATGACTCTTCATGCATAATATTTGCAGGGAAAAAGAAAAAAAAAAAAGGATGGTGGTTTTTCTCCAGTAGAAAAATGCAACTCCAGGCTAAGAAAAGTGCACATTTATACCATCAGCCAGTCAGCAAAGCAGCTCTTGCTCAAATGTGAATGCATGGTTCATGTTTTCTTGTTTCTCAGTCAGAGTCTCTGAAAGGGCAACTGGGAAAATCAGGTGCCTTTTAGCCACCACTTACAGGACTCAGAAGGAAAGAAGGAATCCAAAATACATTTCAAAATAGACAAAAATGGTGACCATTGTGTACTTTGAAGGACTATAAAATATGGGATTTGTCAGGCAAGTCATGTTCCTCTGGGCTGTGCTGTACCACCTAAACCCACTAATTTGTTCTCAAGCTGCAAGACTAATAGAGACAATACTCTTGCTTTTGTGGTCCCTGTACATATTTGTGTTCTACATAATACTGACAAGTCACTGAAACAGAAACCACACATTCAGAGCATTACTTACATGATTCTGTTTGCTCACACACCCTTAATCTAAGAGCTTTCTTTTATGAGCTGTTAAAACACATAACCCTGTTGTATATTCTGCATATTCCATTAGCAATTGTTAATCAATAGCATTTGCTGATGAACATTGCGTAAGTCTAGAGAGAAAAGCCTACAAACTTCCCAAAATTATTTCATCCATCACTGTCCTTTGAAACAGACCTTTTTTTCCCCAGATAAAATATTACCTTTCAGTAATTACAGAATATATAATTAAGAATCCCCTAAATTGATTTAGCACAGTTCATTCAAGGGGCTTTGCCTATTGCTTCCTTCTCATCCTGAGTGGTCTTCATTCTGCCTGTACAGCAGCTGCACTCCATGATCTGTTTTCTGGCTGGGCATCTCACAACAACAGCTAATAATTTTGTCACCAAACCCACAACCACTTCGGGGAAAGACAGAAACACCTAATCAGCACAGAACTGTAATGTAGTGGGAAGAAGCCAAGCTGAGGGATATGGGAATTTATAGAAAGGGCAGGTTTGGTTTCATTTTTAAGTGTCCAAAACTGATCTAATTCTCCTCCCACCAACCACACCAGTAAAATCCCCTTTCTTAGGCAAGTAAATTCTCTCTGATGTTCCTCATATTTGAAGATCTGAACCAGGGCAGGTTTCAGTCTTTTGATGTGATGTCTGTGTTCTGAAATTTCCTTAATGTCTGTAATGAAAGGATTTACTGCAGGGCATTTCTGGTTTTAATGTCATTTTGGCATTAAAGGGAGGAAAGTGTTCAGGTCTTGCACAAAGTTCATGTCATGAGTTGGTCAGGGCTGGGCTGGGCAGGAGCCTCTAGCATGGCAGTAAGTCATATGCATGGCAGCATAAGCTGGAAGCACAAACCCTGCAGAGGAAGCTCCTCAATTTTGTCACCTTTCCTGTAGCTGCCTGGTTTGGGGTTTGGTTTGGGGTTTGCTGGGGCAGATGCTTTCCCAGGCTCCTGCCATGGGGGCAGCAGCTGTTCAGGGCTCACACCCCAGCATTTCAAACCAGCCCTGAACACCTTCTGCTGGCTTCAGACCTGTTTTTCACATTTTCCCTCTGGCTGTCCCTCTCATGGCCCCGCAGCCAGCCCTGACAGCATTTGCTGCCCTGTGATGAGGAGCTGCATGACAGCCAACAGGTAATAAAAGTGCTGAAGCAACCTGCTGCTGTCTGTACGGATGCTTAGGCTGATTCATGCCTCTCTCTCTGGCAGCAAGGCTCTGACACATCCTGCTCTTCCTGGTGTTAAGGAGAAGCCAGTCAGCAGCTCTGTATTTGGAGGAAGCAGCAGGTACAAATTGCCTCTCACTGAGTCTTGCCGAGAATCCTCCTCGTTCAGCCGCACTCACAGTGAGCAGTCCCGGCTACAGAGGCCAAGGGTCTGTTCAGTGGGCTCTCAGGCACAGGCAGGTGTAGGGAAAGGAAAGATTGGCCCTTTTTTCGTTCTCTTTGGGGCTCTTCCACAGGAGGAGTGATGTCTGCCGTGCAGGGTTTCCTTCCCCCTTTGCAGTGCAGGCAGGACAGGTTGTGCTTCACCTTGAAGGGGGGCACCAAAACGGCCTGTGGCTCTTCTTCCTCTGGCCCCCATCCATGTAAAGCTACTGTACTTCCCCATTTGGAGGTCTCAGTGATGGGAGACACACTTAAACCCCTTCCTACTTATTTATATATGTATTTACATGGCTGCTAGAGAGCAGTCTTTGCTGTGGGTTCCTGCCTGTCTAGATTTTTCCAGCTGATATTGAAGTCATAATGTCATCACCTGCATTTTAAAGTAGGGTCTTTGGGAAGTGCAGATCACACAGTCTGTAGAGAAGTATATGGCAGTTCCAAAGTGCTACTTTGCAGCTCTAGGGAGCGTAGAGACCACCAGCCCAGCTGAGCGTAGGGCTTATGGATGTGCAGAAAATCCAGGGCTTGTGACGGGTTAAGGCTCACAGACAAGGAACCAGCAATGCCAGGATGCTTTTAAGCCACGAGGAAGCCCCAGAAACAGCCTGTATCAGGTATACATAGGACTCTGGAGCACGCACGTGGTATCTGTTCTCTGCAGGAGACATGTGCAGTGCCCAGAGTGCTCAGACACATCTGCACATCTGGATGTCTGGCACACTGGCCAAAGCCGTCCTTCCAACAGAGTGCCAGGGTCCTGGGCTCATGGATTGAAATGGCACTGGAGCAAGAGCCAGGAGCTGGTGCAATTCATGTCCCTGCTGCACATCCAGATGTCCAGCAGCTTTGTCCCCTCCTGCAAAGCCTTTTTGAACCCACACTCACACTTCTGTTCACATTATGCAAAGCAGGAGCAAAGGCTGCTGCTCTCAGCAGTGCTCACGAACCGCGTGTGCCGAGGGGAAAGCCCTGCCCAGCTCCTGGGCTCGTTTCTCACAGGGAATGGCTCCTGCTAAATCAGCCCCCAAACGGTTCTCCAAACAGTGCTTAACTGCTTACACGCTTAGGAGTAAACCACATTTAGCTGCCCTTAACGCGTTTCCATCTCTATTCCTGTGCATTAAGATCAATTTCATGAACTTTCGTAGGTAAGGTGATTGCCACCGGCAGGAAGAATGTAGTAAATTAATTATAGATGTATGTTAAATTACTTTCATTACCACTCTCAGTTCTGGGAGGGAGTTGTGTGAGCAGGATGACTGATGAAACAGTGTTTTTCACATATTCCCCCGGTAATGGGTATTTTTGTTTTGGCTGCCAGTGTTGTTTCTCAGCTCAAAGAAGCTGGAATTAGACATTGTGGAAAATGGAGGTTCAGTCTAAAATTAACCTCCAAACATTGCCAGACAACTGTGGCTGAGACAGACTTGCTGGAACATAGATTGTCTGTTCAGGGTCTTTTTACTGGCAGCCTCAGTGATGTACAAAGGATTCACCCTCTAAACATCAGGCACACCCAAATCCGAGGGATTCACTTGCATTTGGGGTGTTGTTTCTATACACTGACAAAGATGTAACAGCCAAGACAAAAGTCAACATGAGTGGAAAGTTATTTTCCATATTCACCTTATAACAACCTTGGTGCATGATATTTTCTAGGGATTAATGACCAAGCCAGTTTAATGGCTCTCTGCTGAACTTCAGGCTATCAACTTCACACAGCCTATCATTAATCCCTGGAAAATATCTGGGTTCATGGTAGATATGAGTGAAAAATCATACACAGGGTGAAGGTTAGTGTATTATTTTATATATTGATATTGGTGAAGGTAATTATTTAATCATGGACTGGTCCCAGTTGCTAACTTCAGATGCACGTCAGAATACAAGTAAATGAGGTACAGCTTAGTTACACTGTAATAACAAAGTGGCTTCACTGCACTTCTGTTTCTGTGCTGTGTAATTGCTATCTGCTCTGGCTGAGAGCTGAAATCATATTATTGTCCGTCATGTTTCATACTGGAATGTGCTACACGATACTGTATTTTGAAGGGTATTTGTAACAGGTAAGGCAGAGTTCAAATAGCTAGTGAGTAAATTAATTCAATACATTTCTAGCCACTTCACCCACAATCATTTGGGGTTTTTTTAATCAAAAAAATAGTATGAAAATGGTTTGCTAACAAAAACAAAAAGAAACAAAAGATAAACCCAAACAGTCAGGCTGTTTTCGAAAATGTTGAGCTTAGGCAGAAGGACCCCGGTCTTCCGGATATTTGGGATTTTCTAAGCCAACCCCCTGATGGAGGTCCCCAAGTGGAAGCTTAGAGAAGTGATTCCTCCTCATAGATCTCTGTTTAAATACAGTATCACAATAATGATAGTGATGACATGTTTGCACTCCATGCAGAAGAGGTCCCTCATGGATGTAGATCACCCTTTGAGGAGCAGGGAGGTTTTGCTTCTGGTCTTAATTAATCAGCACAGTTGTCTTTATAAACTTCTCGGGTGAGGACTCACTCATCCACGTGGGCCATATCAGCCCAATAGGACAGTTGTCCAACAGACTCTTGATCGACTTTCTGGAGAACACAGCATCTCATGAAGGGGTACACATGCTCAAAAAAATCTTCCCATATCAATACTTACAATCTCAAGGTTGACTTTTAGAAAATAACACTGAAAGATTAAAAAAAAAAAAAAAGAAACCCCATAGTCTGCTAGGAGAATAATTAGGCTTGGCAAGTTTGCTCAACAAGCACTTCTTATACATAGTATTAACAGGTGATAGGTAGAGCCTGTGGTTTTTTCACTTAATATTAAGTGGAACCTCCTAGATATTCTAAGGATCTCTCTCTGGAGTTGTGCTTTATGATCAGATGGCATAACTAATGGCTGGGACTGATTACATACTGATTAAAAACTACTTAAGAATCTCATGTGTTCAGGAGAGGAATGCCAGGCTGTGCAGCACAAGGAAAGTGCTTGTTCGTGTTTCATTTCAGCTGTACCCATTCATCTGAAGGGCTCTGCTTTGCACATCAAAGGAGGTCCAGGATACATCAGGAATCCTGAGGTTAGTCAGAATTAGACCTTGAAGCTGATGTCTTTGGTGAATGGATACCTTTCCCTCCTCAGGAGCCAATGGATTTGACCAGGAAATTGTTGAAGCTCCTTATTGTTTGTTGCCTATTCCAAACAGCAGTGTTGCCACAGAAGGTGAGAATTTCTTCATGTGACATATTTTGGTGGGATACCTTTGCACCGAGCAGACAAGTCTAAAAAACTCTAGAGAGCCAACAGGAAGCCTGTGTTTCCCTGGTTTTTTCTTCCCATGGATTTAATCTGGTGTCGAAAATGACAAACTCACGGGCTGGGGAGTTGGCCCATGGGCTGGAGTGTTCAGAGATGATGATGATGTGATGATGGGCAGTACCAGCAAGGTGTTTGCACCATTAGGACTGTCAGGTACTTGGTCTGAAGTAGATCCACACTTTGGCTCCTATGGGCACAGCAATACCTTAGGGAGTGCCAGTGCAGAGAGCAGATCAAGTCTGTGCTTCTGAGCTGCGCTGCCATTGTGGGAAGCTTTGCTGACAGCTATGAATGTCACTCATCAAAACACCCTCACATGGTTCTGATAAGTCTAAATAACATTATTTTACAATGTCATTGTCACTGTAGAGGGCATGTCTTTTAAATTCATTCCAGATGTAATCTGAATGCACCTGGATTGCCTATTAGGTGTTTTCTGAACACAGCCAAATAAATTTGGCATCAGCTGCCATGGGAACTGTCCTTCTGCATAATCTCTTGTGTCATCTAAAACAATTGCATACTTCAAACACATAGGTTGGTACTTCATTTCTCTGTTTGCTTGCTTACTTTTATTTTTAACACAGCTACTACCAAGTTGCCTCTACTCATTCGTAGTTCCAGACCTCTCAAGTCTCCTCACGTGTTTTGCACTTTCTGAACGTGGTTCATTCTCGTTATTTAAAGGAGGATGATTATATGTGTGGCAAAGCAGGATCTGGCGCAACGTGTGATGGCAGGAAATGTCCCCTTCTAGTAGTATGATACTCCCCCATGTGGCACAGTCACTGCTCTACCATTCTCTGAAGGTGTACAAATTTTGCCACGTCAAGGTGTTGAAATATCTGAATTCCACCTCCATGCCTTTAAATTTGGAAAGTTAAATATAGAGAGGGTAAAAGCGAGGGGAACTATAAATAAGAAATGAATACATGGGATAAATCTAAAATCAGCCCATGGTACTTGTCACACTTCCCCAACAAACACCACTCGTGCCTCACCAGCAGAGCACAGAGAGAGCTGGGAGTGCTGTGTGGTCTCTGCTCTGTTGGTTTCCTTTGTGGCTGTTGGGAATGATGGTTCAGCATCCAAATCAGGCTCTTGACAAAGTTCAAGCAACCCTGGAAACAATAATTACTTCTAATAAGGTCACAAGCTAATGAAATACAAAAAAAAAAAAAAATCATCTCATAATTGTACTCCAAAGAAAGTGTTTGCTATCATCCTTGAATGTCTGACATCCCAAATATCCCTCATGTGCCTAGTACATATATTTATGGTACAACACTTGTACTTCTTGACTTGCCTGCACAGGTGCTTTCCAGACTTAAGTAAATACGGATATTGTGTTCAATTTGCCACAGAAATCACTGAATTAGATGCACAGGCAGCTTCTCCTCTGTCACAAGAGCTTTTTGTAATGGATATTTCATATTGCACCAGTCACTTTTAATAAGTGGAAATGCTCTTAGGAAAGTCTGAGAGTTTTCCAAGAATGAGTTACAGCTTGAGCCTGCAACATGCCGAATTCATGGGATTTGAGTCAGCAGAGCCTTTCTAGGGCTGCTCACAGACTTTTAAGTACAGTTCCTTGGTATTGTTTTGCTGCAGTCCTTAGTGACATGTCGTGATCAGGGGTTTGAGTGTGGGGTGGGAGCAGGAGGAAGGGAACAGGGAAGAGTCAGGCCACCTACCACCAACAACCTGCTGTAATCACCAAAATTGTCTTAAAATAGTTAAGGCTTCCTACATGACAAAAGTAGTGCCATAATCTTAAAGACAGTATATGTTTTTATGACAGGAGGGTGAGTAGGTTAAATGAAGTAGCTGCTTCATGTTAGAAGAATTCTGAAGCCTCAAAGATCCACTTATCCAATGTAGCGGTTTTTGCCCTCAGGGACAGTTGAACAAAGCATCTCTTTTCCAGAGGATTTTCATAGATAGCTGAACAGAACGCCTTTTTATTAAAAATTTTATCTGTATTAACAAAGTTTTATGACCTAAAAAACTTGCTTTGGGTTTCTGCTGGGCAAGGAGCCTCATGCCAGCTCCCACTTTTAAGGACAGCTGAGGATCTGGGTCATTGTTCCCCGGATTAATTGATATGACCTCATGGAAAGGTATGAAAATCTTCTTGCCAGGTTATTCTCCACTGTTTTCAGACTCATGGGTCCCTAAAGCTGGAGGTGGGAGTCAGGCTGGCCGAGATCACTGAGGATGTCAAAGGAACCCTGTGGCAAGGAGCTCCCAGTGGTGGTCCTGGAGCAAGAGTTGTATGACCATGTACAGGGAGCCAGGACTAGAAACCCTCTGAGGATAAACTCCTTACTGAATCTAAAGGCAGAATTACACACAGGGGCAAATGTAAACTCATTTCATTTTTAAAAATAGTTTTATTAAGTACGTGAAAGCTTCCAGAAGGTATATTGGAAAATGTTCAAATTTCAATTGTGAATGCCTTTTTTAACTGAGATATCATGGGTATATTTGATAGAAATAAAGGGTATTAAAAACACAGCACCAAAAGCCTAAATATATCCAATAGACTTTGTTTTTTTTCAGAGAAAATACAAGATATGACATAAGGGTAAAATTAAAGTCCCTGCTGAAGGCAATGGCCAAAAACCACTTTTCTTCAGTGAAACAAAATATTTCACAGGAAAGATTTTGTACAAGAGGATGTATTTCAAGAGTACAGTGTATTTATGAAAGTATTTTTGCACTGCTTTCTTCATAGTGTGTAGACAAGTGATAATTAAATAGAGTTTTTCAGTGACAAAGTCATGAAAAAATACTATCTGATCATATATGGGCACTGTTGAAGTAAATTAAAAGGAGAACCAGCCTTTGGACTGGTGTTAGCTTCAGATTTGGGTGGTCTGCCTGAAAAGTCCTTGCTTTTATCTAGTCACGTGGAGCTAAATCCACAAAAGTCTGATGATTCAACAGCACGACGCCATGCTCAGCATCCATGGCTCCTGGGCAACAGCAACAACATCAGTCAGACACCTGATCTTCCTAGCTCAAAATTATCACCACGGGATGACAGTCTCCTAAGTGGCTTCAGCTCCACCTCTGCATCACTCACCTGGGGAAATTTATTTAGTGCCACAGGATGGCACGAGGCCAGCAGGCACTGCAGTGCAAGCACCAGGGAGGTGCCTATCCCAGCCCAAACTAAGGGGAGGCAGCAGTGTTTGTGTTCCCTCCAGGATAGATGCAACTTCACCAGGTTAAAAAAACACGGCACAAGGTCACAGCTCCAAGACAGTGTTTAAAATCACTAATCCTGAGCTGCACGAGGCGCACAGTGAGCAGACTGTACTGCAGAGAAGTCTGTGGTTTAATGCACAGCTATCCATGGTATTCCCTATTTTCTAGCAGGGGATACCTGTGCTCAGCAGGGCTTTTTGGGCATCTAACTCTGGGCAGTGGATCCCCATTTCAGCTCTGGCATGCCTAAGCTTTATTCACTGATGAAATGATGCCCATAGCTCCTCTGTGCTCCAGTTCTTCATTTGTACAATTAATTAATAGTAGCAGCACTTACTGCCTCACCAGGGTGCTGTAAAGAAAAAGCATGCTAAAAATGGTAAGGCACTCAGAAATTGGATAATAAGGACTTTGTAGCCTCCCAGGGAAAATTTAAATTTGCACTGTTTGAATGCAGATCAAAGTTTAAGCCCTTCAAAACTAAATTTCTGCCCCACATAGACAAATCACCTGAAGAAGGACTCCTGTAGTATGTTGGCCTTTTCCTGGCCCCTTGCAAACCATCACCCTTCTGGCCTTTTCCCTGAGTACAGCTGCAGTACAGGGAATAACAGCAGGGTGGCAGTTATACCCCAACTCAACCCCTCTGGGAAATGGAAAATATCTAGAAGAAAATAATATTGTAGGACCTTTGGTACGCAAATGGATAGTGCACAGGGTCCCAGTGCTGAATACGAATCAAGACTTGATTCTGTTCTAGCCTTCTCCTACAACAACAACAAAGAGGATGCACATGGCAGAGAGCAACATTTAAAAACCTACTGTGCTTTCACAGCAGGTGCTCACTTGAAAAAAAACTGAAGTCATTTCCTGCTCAGCCCATGAGAACAGGTTTAAAATTTATTTGCGCCATTAATTTCCTTCTTTACTCCTTCTTGTTCCTCTCTCAGAGGTTCCAGCTCATGTCCAACCTGTGTGGTGTCTTTGTTCCAGTTATTTCTGCCTTCATTTTCTGTCCTTACAGATTTAGGATCCTCTTCTTTTATCTTTCTTTCCTTCTCCTCCTTGGCAAGCATACGGTAATTATAATAATTCATGATGAACAGGAAGGTTCCTGCCAGGACCATCACAGCTCCACATTTAATGAACATATATTTATAGTCCCCAAAGGTATCGATAAGAGTTCCTGTAAAATATATATTAAAAAAAAAAAAAAAAAGGGGGGGGAAAAAAAAAGAAACTTAGATATGAAGGCAAGATTATTGTGTTTTCAGATCCTAATTATAAAGGAACACCCCTGTGGCTTTAGGATAGGATAAGACATTCTCTGGATCTCTGATCTCTTCCTCAAACACGCTGAACCTGCAAATGCTTCACAAATGTTCCACTATACAGCCTGTGGGGAGCTGACATTTGTACAGGTAATGCTACCCATAATTTGCATAGTTAAGCAGAAGTGGACAGAACCTACACTGTAAAGCCTGGACTTTTCCAGCACACCTATTTTTTCCATGGAGAAACTGTTCCTCTGATCACAGAGCCTGTAGGCAAGCCTTTCCACTGACTCCAACAACCAACCACAAGGATGTCCATTTGACTTGGCAGTCCTCAGGCTGCCAATAAAACTGTCAGTTTTCGAGAAGACCTTCCTGAGATGGCACCTGCCCACTGGGGCTCGCCTCAGACTCCTGACAAAGACCCTCCAATTGATTCCTCCACGGGTCGTTCACCAGCATTAGAGGGGACTCAGCTTTTGGTCCCAGCTGCCCTTTCTGCATTTATACCCATGATCTAAAGAGGAAAGGGCACAGCGTGGAACTGGGAAACATTAGTTCCAGGGAACGCAAAGATGATGCTGTCAATGTCAGATAATTTCAATGCCAAGACAAATGTGACAGGTTCCTCTCAAAGGTTAATGCCTCTGCTACGGAGCTACAGATTAATTGAAGGGAGATGGCTTAATTGAAATGTCACTGTTCTCCATTATGTCAAAATGTAATGCAAATCTTATTGGGATTATGATCCTGAGCATTAACTCCCATTTACTGGTGCAACACGGACCGTTCTTAACATCCCAAATCCTAATTAAAGTAAGACCCACTCCTAACCTGGCCTTCATAGTACAGATAGTCCTCCTTGAAACTGCCCATCATCCATTACCTCTCTGACTTTTTAGAATTTGTTCTCCTCCTTAAAAAGAGGGACCTTTAATTACTTCCAGATTGACCCCTACTGTTGAAAAGCTGATGATTAATTATCCCACTGCATTACACTAACAAGGGATTTTATGGTCACCAAACAGATTTCTTCATCACAAAAATAATAATTTTTCACCGCTTTTGGTCGATGTTTTTTCCTGGATCATCCCTGGCTGCCTTGGTACACCATTTTCAATGCACTGTGTTGTAACTGCACAATTCAGGTTACTGGTGGAACATCAACCAAGTGTTAATTGCAACAATTTTTCCTTTTCTGCTCATCAGGATGACCTAGAGGTCTCCTAAATAGGTTTCAATGAGAGTTTTAATGAGTAGAATATTGGAAAATTCAACAGTAGGATAGTCTTGCCTCTTTTCCTTTGAGAATAAGATAAAGTCATAAAACACACTGGGAACAATTTACTTAGTTCATTAAAGTAGAACCCTGCAGTAGGTTATTAAAATGCCAAAGAACCAATAAATTTGCTGCTTATTAAAATGGTGGGGAAAACCCTACAAAACTAATATTACTGATTATTACCTAGGACTGTTTTAGTCTCATTAGCAGTCTCTGGTCATTAACTTAATCTTCCACATAGAAAATTATGTAATTCAGAAAATGGTCATTTTAAAATTGTATTTTGTTTGTCATTAATTAAATAATGAATCTCTAAGACAGCAAGAGGATACAGCTGCTTCTGTCACACTGTATGAGCTACATGGTAATAATAAGAATTAAATGGCTCTGCAAGATATGTCATATGGAATATTAGCCAGATCTCAGTGTTGAATGCAGGAAATGGGTTTAAACTGCCTGCTTTCTGTGCATCTTATACATCCAAATAAAGACAGCACACACAACCTAATTAAAAAATTTTGCATACTTAAAGGTGACCAGTTTCCAAACCAGTTATTCAAGACTGCATGCAGGTGAAATGCAAATTGCAGGACAGGGCAGATATCTATTTGGTATCTATACACTGAGAGAATGTCACCTATAAAGTCATTTAATTCATGTTCAACTCAAATTTGATAGAACTTGAGCCAAATGCCAGATTCAAATATGGTGTCTTCCCGACATGGTGTGTTCCTTGTGGAAAAAGGAGCACATACTATAGAAGGAATATTAAGGGTGTTAAATCACAGCAGATCACTGTTCCCACTTATCTTTTTATGACTGTAAGTTCTGCTGAAGCATCAATATCATCCACGTGGACCTCTGAGAGTCTCTGCCTTTTGATATTTCGAGCCATCCAAAATAAGCCTTTTTTTAATTATTTTTGGAACAGCCTTAAATCTATCAGCTGTACTAAGATAACTCAAATTTGTGGAAGTGCTCAGAGCCTTAGAGGCAAAGAGAAAGGCTTAAGTTTGACTCAATGAAAGGATTTCATACAACCATTGCCTTTTGCAACAGGAGAAATCTCCAGGAGGAACTGTCTAAAGTGCAACATTCTTGGTGTTGTAGGAAATCCTGCTCTGCAGGTTCAGTTCAAGTGTTTGAAGGGATCAGGGATTAAAAGATCACTCTCCAAAACTGACCTCAGCTGGAGGACTGCACAGAAAGGAGGAAGGAGGAAATGCTGGAAGAGATATCAAGGACCTCCTTCCCTGTCCAGTTACTAGTGGAAAAATGGTGGTTGGGAAGCAGAGGAAACATATTTAGAATAATTTCCTACAAACTGTGCTAAATAAAAGCAACAAGTGAGTGGAAGCAGAGGAGGAAAATACACTCACCTCCAATAGGTGGCCCAAGCAGGATCGTGCAGCACTCCGCGATGGTGACCAGGCCGACGGCGCTTGTGAAACGGGCAGCTCCCACCAGGTCCATCAGAGTTTCAAAGAGCATGGCACAAACCATGCCAAAGGCCAGGCCATAAAAGCTGGAATAGACAACGAGCCCCGTGTAGTTGGAAGCCAGGGGGCACAGGAGGTGACAAGCGCCATTGAAAGCAATGGCAAAGCTGAAGAAGTATTGAATTCGCGGCCTCACCCACTTGCTGTTTGCAATGATGCCAGTGGCAGGTCGAGCAACCATATCCACCACGGCAAGGACTGAGAGAAGGAAAGCAGCTGAATATTCATCAATGCCGGTGTGCTTTGCATAGGGTGCCAGAAAAACGATGGGGGCAAAGAAACCCAGGAACATGAGCACGTTTCCGATCAGGTAAATCAAGAACCCTCTGTGTTTAAAGAGGGAAAAATCGAGATACTGGTTGATTTTTTCACAGCAGTCCTTTCCTCCTTCCTCATCTGTTTTATTCTCCATGGAGACATTTGTGGGACTACTCATTTTCATGGCATCTTCAGTGATCTTTTCTTCCAGAGCATCCTGGGTTTGGGCTGATGCCGTGGCTGCCCCGATGGGTCTGAAGAGAGCTCCTGCCACACAGCAGTGTAATAAAATTCCCCCAAGAATTAAAAAGCTGCCCCTCCAGCCAAAATTGTCAAAAAGAAATTGGTTGAGAGGTGCTAGGGTGCAAAGCATCACGGGGCTCCCTGCCATAGCGAGGCCATTTGCGATGGGTCTCCTCTTCAGAAAGTATTTCCCTATGATTATCACTGATGGCTGGAGGTTGAGAGCAAGGCCAAATCCTGGAAAACAGTTAAGATTAGAAAAAGAAATATTTGAGTCCCATTTCTCCTCAGCTCATAGTTTAAGGAAATTCATGGACAACTGTAGCACTGGTGCCACTTCAACATGACAATCTGGATGCAAACTTTGCTCAAGGTATCCTTGAGCTTCTGGCTGCCACATTTGGGTAACGAGACCCCAGAAAGACCCTCTCAGTCAGAGTTGTCCCCACTTTTTGCACTGCAAACCTCTTGGGTGGCAAAACTAGGACAAAGAGTTTGCTTCGGGATAAACTAAAACTATACCTTCAATGAATGCTGATGGGTTCTGTCTGGACACAGTGTCCTGGCTGGGGGAGAACATGGATTTATTAAAAAAAAATTACAATTCCCAGTTTGAGGAAGGTTTTTCTGGCTTGGATAGTGCCAGCCACCGAAGCACATCCTTCTGGGACTGGCCTGGGTCACCCACCATTGCTGCCTGCACAGAAAATAACATCACCCCTCTCAGCCGTGACTAATTTGGTGGTGTGAGCAATGCAGGTGTGATGCAAGAGATTAAGAGGTCTGAAAATACACAGCAAAACAGCTACTGAGGATGCTAATTACACAGGACCCCAGAGTGTTTCTTTTAATTAAAATTTATTTTTATTGCATCTAAATATATATAAATGCTATTATAAATCTGCATTGCTAATTCAGGTAGAGAGCTTCCCTTGCTCAGGCAGAGATACCAAATGCTGGGATGGTCTTAATTTTCTGTGGTTCTGTTTGAGAGCACTACCATACAGAATAATAGAAACACAGAATCTTTCAGGCTGGAAAATAAGTTCAAGACCATCAAGTCCAACCTTTGACCAATCATCACCTTTTCAAACAGACCAGAGCACTAAGTGCCATGTCCAGTTGTTTACTGAACACTCTCAAGGATGGTGAATCCACCACCTCCCTGGGCAGCCCCTTCCAATGCTTAATCATCCTTTCAGTGAAAAAATGCTTCCTGATGCCCAACATCAATAATCAATAATCAAACATCAATAATATTTTCAAACATTTCTATGACCAGCAGTATTCTCTTAAAAAGTTAATTTTTCAGAATCTCCATCCAGATTGCATTTAAAAATCATGCCACATATTTTCCACTCTATCATCCAGGAAAGAATGAGCCACATTAGAGCAAAGCAGAAATGTAATCCTTGGAGTGATTATATCAGAGAACATGAATCCTGAAAATAGGGTCATTTTTTGTTCATTAGTGTATATAATTAGTTTGTTTAACTGTGCAGTACATAATTAGGCATATTGCTTTACAGAAGAGAATTTAGAAAGGTCAAGGTCCTCAAAATTAATTAAGGAACACTATCATTAGCTGCTGATAGAGTAGAATCCAACTGATGCAGCAGAATTCAGCTGATGTTGGATAGCTTCAGTTTTGAATGGGTTTACAAAATTACGATTTTTGCCAAGTCTAAGATTCTTTTCTTTTTAATCACTTTGAAGTTTTACAACATTAAAAATAAATTCAAATGGCAACATATTAAAATTAATCTTGATATGAAACGCATTCTCAGCATGAACTTTGCAAGATGGTCCATATATTTGGTAGGGCACACCTTTGGGAAGTACAGGCTGCTCGTAATGCACACGGAGCCAAATCCAGGCTGACCCGAGAACCACAGAGGGTAAACACAACCTTGGTTAGAGAACACCCCTGATGGTGCTCAGATATTGGAATGCATCTTCTTTCACCTGAGAAGATGCAGTGCAGTGGATGAGAATTTCCCTTAACTCTCAATTTCCATGGCTGGTCAGTGAAGGCAGAAATTGAACCGTCATTTCCACAGAATCATTTTTGGTAGGGACCTACCACGTCTTCCAGAGAAGGAAATCCAGACTGGATGCCAGCTACCCACTTAAACAATAATCAACTCAAATTTTTTATTATGCGAACATTAATTTGCCAGTCAGACAAATCCAATTTAATATTACCTCATCCTCCTCCCATTAATTAAATTTGGAGAGTTTCAAATTGAATAACTGGAATTTCAATTTACTTTAAGCTTTTGGCTGACTTTAGCTGGAAATATTTACATCCATTTTATTGCAGTTTTCAGAATCTACAGCAGCTTTTCCATGGCTGAAATTGTTACTCAATAACCACATTTTCTCCCCAGGGATATGACAGAGAGGCCTGTCAGTGGAATTGCATGGGCAGAAGCAAGCCTGTGCCAGATGCAGTGTCCTTCCCTGGATTAAATACATCTCCCTCATATCAGAAGGAAGTAAGTGCTGCTACAGGAGTCAGCTGTGTAGCTACTGATCATGTTCTTACTTCATTAGCAAGGGAAGATCTGATCGGGTATTTTGATGTTCAACACTTTCGGCTGTGGCAGACTCTACCCTCATCAGCCAACAGGTCTCATCCAAGATCCCATTTGATTTCCCAGCAGTACAACTGGTACAGGTGGAATTAAACTCTGACCAGTCGTTACTGCCCTGAATTTAACTCTGGAATTTGCTGCTTCTACCTCAGACTCAAGAAGAGGTTGCAGGTCGAAAACACCTCTTTAATGCATCCAGGCTGGCATTTGGCCAGGCCAACAGCTTGCAAACCCCATTTCTTTCTCTAAGCACTGTAGGGAAACAAATGGGAAGAAGCTGTGGGGTTTGCAGTGTGTGCAAAGAGCCTCGTGCATCCCAGAGCTCGGTGCCATCAAGGACAGAGCTGCCACCAACAGCAGAGCCTGGTTCCTGCTCTGCATGCAAACAGCAGCAGACAGAGTCATGACAGCAGCTGAGACTGCCGTGTCTAATCTCTCCACCACAAACAGATACTTCCTGCTCTGCTCCTCTGAAGAGATTTCCATTAATATGCCACGGGCACACGGCTATAGCAGAGACCCCCCTTGTTTGCATCTCCGTCCCTGAGAATTACACGAACACAGTCTTTTACATCAGCCTGTTTCCTTTCCAGGCTAGCAGGAAGGAGGTTAAAAGGAGGGTGATGTTTACAGGCTGCTTTGCAGTTACTGCAAATCCCCTTCACAAAAGTCTCTCTCCTCGTGCAGTAACGCTGTTGCAGCCACGTTATGAGCAGGCAGCTCCCTAATTGCCCTTGAATGCTTCCATGTAAGGCCTGACCAGTAAAAGCATCCCAGGCATAATTAGAGGCATCAAGCATGTTAGCAGGCGTACAAGCATCTCCCCTTCTCTCTCAAATTAATATTCCTTCGCCAGCACACACACCGTGCCTGGAAATGATGGGTTATTAGCCAAGACCTCATCCATACGGCTGCCCTCGTTCAGCAAGCAGGAGGAAAATATGTACACAACAAAAAAAAAATGTGCTTTGCTCTGAGGAAACAACACAGCGTTAAAGACAAGGAGATGTGGGGGTGGTTTGCCCCTGGACCTCGAGGCTGGTGGGAGGGTTATGTGTGTGCATTGAGCACAGAACAGACTATCAGCTTTCTGAGGTGGGCAACAGACCAGATTTACAAACATAGTCAGGGACCAAAAAAGATCAAAGTCTTCATCAATCCATTGGGTTAGGCCCAAAACACATCCTGCCACATTTTTTGACCATAGAAGCTGGTGTCTTCCTACAGCCCTGTTTCTTGCCTGAGTCCTGCTCCCCAAAATGCATATATTCTTAGCAAAGGTTTCATGGTTTCCATGTGCTAATCAACTCAGAATCATAGAATGGTTTGAGTTGGAAGGAACCTTAAATATCCAGTCCCACCACCTGCCGTGGGCAGGGACATCTCCCAGGTTGCTCAGAGCTCCATCCAGCCTGACCTTGAACACTTCCAGGGATGGGGCAGCCACAGCTTCTCTGGGCAACCTGTGCCAGGGCCTCACCACCCTCACAGGGAAGAATTTCTCCCTAATATCTAATCTAAACCTGCCCTCTGTCAGCTTGACACCATTCCCCCTTGTCCTGTCACCACATGCACTTCCTATGGGACACTTGTTTAGCAGGGAAGGATGCCAGCTCATGCACCAATAAACAGTGGGAGATATTGGTTATTTTTATTTCTCATCGCTTTGTTTCTGGAATCCCTCCCAAAGAATCTGCAAGATTTATTCACCCAGTAATAGCACAGTTTCTTCTAATTAGAGTGACACTCCATAGAAAGAGTTTAAGAGAAGGAATCCTATATGGGGATTTATTCACTACTCTATGGATTTAATAAAGCAATATTGGTGTAGAAGAGCAGGATGACAAACTTTCTGTCCCAATTTACTTTGCTAGTGGCTGGTTTTATTGATTTTAAATGTTGAGCTCATACTTTCCACATTCAGAAAGCAGCAACACTTAATGCATCTGTGGAGAGATTGGGAACATTCATTAAAACATACACCTTGCAACCTCAAAAGCCAATTTTGAACTCACTGTGTCATGTTTTCAAGCAGATATCCTAGCTGCACTGGAAGAAACACTGGCTGTACCTTATCCAAAATAATAAACAAAAATGTTTATAATTAAGCATCTATACTCACACAGGTAGAGCACTCTGATCCATCTACCTTTAAAAGCCATAACCTGTCACCTGCAGGTTTTAAGGTGCTGGACTGAGCCTATGCCTTCTCCTGTTTCCAATATATAGATAGAACACAAACAATTCAAATTGCAACTTCAATAAGGAAATAGTTGTCCTTTTTTCACAATAGGGAGAATATTACTTATTTTCAATCAACTCCCAAGCTATTATTTTCAGATAAAAGACCTCCTCACCTCACAAGCTGGCAAAGGGCAAGTGAACTAAAGCAAACCCCTGAAATCTCATTTCATGTCTCACAGAGGGAAGATAACACACAGTAATGTAGGAACACTGGTGCTTTCTTACAGTCACACTTGTATCCAGGAGGATTTGCCCTGCCCAGGGCAGAGCAGAGTCAACCTGAATTTGCTTCAGTGGATGCTGAGGGCACTGATGGCCACCCCCACTGTCCCCTCCAGCCCAGAGCACTCACTCAGCTGCCAAGAGCACAGCCCTGCTGAGATCCCACACGTGATGTGTGTTCAGCCGGGAACACAGCGCTGAGCAGGGACGTGCTCTTTGCTAAAGTTCACCTGGAGCAGTTAATAAAGAGGGCCCTTGTCCCACCAGCTTTTCATGTCACCAGTTTCTCATTGTGTTCGTGTTGGTCCACACATTGCCCAAGTTTGGATGTCCCGAGCCATCAGAAGTGAACCTCAGCTGTGGAGGGGAAGGAGGTGCTCTGTTCTTACCTGTGATGAAGCCCACACAGATGTAGAGCTGCAGGATGCTGGTGCAGAAGGCAGCTGAGATCATCCCAACACCACACAAGAGGCCCCCAAACATGACCACGGGGCGGCTGCCATAGCGGTTCACTAAAATACTGCTAATGGGACCTGGGGAAAGAGTGAGAAAGGGTCCTTGAGGGTGGTATCTTCTGACAGAAGGGTGTATATGACACAAAGCAGGTAAAACGCTGCATAAACAGTGCTCCTGAGGTGCTGCTGACAGCTTTTAGGGTGACACCAAGAAGAAAATGGAAAAAGAGAGAAAGATGACCCACATGGAGGTGGCAGCATGTCTGATGCCGAGGCTGTGTGCTCAGGGACAGCTCCTGCCCTCAGGACTTTCAGATGTCACCAGAGCAGGCAAACAGCAACAACGCATCAGGTGAACACACAATCTCAACGTAGGAGCTTCCTGATTTACGATGATGCTAAACCACACACACAAAGCAGTGGTTCATATTACCAGGCTGATATCACAAATGCTGCTGCATTTTTAATGCCCCCATTTAATGCAATTCCGATACTGCTGACCAGGACCAAAGCTTCAGCAGAACAGTTGTTAATTAAATCCTAACAGTAGTCCATGTAGGTAGAAGCAGTTTAGGATGATGGACTAGCCAGAGCTCAAAGGAATCAGTTTGGCCTTTCGTTTCTGCAAAAAGCAGGTTCAGGAAAGCGCAGAGTTATGAAAGAGGGAAATGGTTTAGCAAAGACTGTGCACACTGAAAGGAAGCTTTGGAATCTGAGGAAGTGAAACATGCAGGACCAGTAAAAATCACAATCACAAAATAATATATTTAAGGGACTTTGATGGACTCAGGACCAACCTCCTGCTCAAAGCAAAGCCAAGTCTTCGATCTTGAAGTTAGATCAGGCTGAAGCATCAGAAGTAGAGAAAGCAAACCAAGCAGCAAAGAGCAGTCCAGAAGTCCAAGCTATGATATGTGAGGAAAAGATTCTCTATTACTTAAAAACCTTGAATCAAAATGCTTCAAAAAATAATGCTGGAAATGAGGAAGGGGAATACAGGCAGCTTTTAGTATCTCATCTTGCATGGCTACTTCTGGTTCTACTCATCCCACAGCAATGGTGTTTCAGAGCCCAGCATGCCTGTTTGCCTTCATTCCTGCCACTGTGAACAGCCCACACCATCCACACACAGAGTACTAGAAAAAGGTATTTTAAACTTACAGGTATCTCTTAGGAGTTTGCTGTGGGGACCTACCTTTCCACAGAGCCATGTGGAAGAATATTTACCTTTGCTTAAATAATCTCAGCCAGAAACAGGGGCAAAGCTCTTTCCAGTCCCTGCAAACCACAGCACAGCTGAGCACAGGAACGAGACCCAGATAACCCAAATACTCCCTCAGCATGGCTGACAGCATATAAACAAGTTTTCAGCTGTTAAAATGTGCAAGAATAGAGAAGAGTAGGTATAACTGGTTTAATCTGGGGAATGAAGCCCACAGAAACACTTTCCATTAGATGCCTGAGGTCAAAACACTCACAAATGAAAAACACACAAGCACAGTCTCAACAGCATCCCTGTGACTGTGTGATCTGTGAGCTGGTCCCATCAATTGCACCACTCAATTAAAATTTCTATGTGTATAATTACGTGGAGAGTTTTTGTCCCCTAATCCTGTAACTGGATTCACACACAACGCACCCTTTCGCTGCACAGAGCACTACAAAATCCAGTGAGAAGTCCTGGGGAAAGAGAGACATATTTCAGACCAGCACAGCAAGAAGGGGACCCCTTTCTGTCTGAGTTTCCCCTGGTCAGGCCGTGAACTTGCATTATGCTTGAGCTGGTCTCAGCACGTCCTGTAATTCAACAGATCGAGCCAGTGTTCCTCGGAAAGGCACCAACACATCCATCTGCAGCCCAAGGGCACGCAACTCTTCCATTTTTCAATTTTCCACATGTCCGCGTTTCTCCAGAATCAATCTAATTACTCAGATAAGAAAATGTGGTTTCAATTACTTTCTCCCATTGGAAGAGGGCTTTCACAGGAGCCCTAAAACTATAGGATGTTGCACCACAGAGCAGAGCACTTAAAGTCCACGAGATTCCTTCTAAGGCCTCTCTCCTGTTCCAACCCAGGGCAGCGACCAGGGGGAGAAGCCCCTGCTACGAGGAGGGAAACAGCCTGCTCACATAAGTCCACTCTTGCAAAATCCAGTCTGGGAGAAGGGAAATATGGATCTCTCTACCTCTCACTTCAGTCTGTAAGCTCTTATACCAGGTTCACCCACCAGTAAGGATGGTTTGGACCTTGACAGCAGATTATGAACTGGAAAGGGCTGAGGGTAGGACACATTCTGCTCTGCTGCCCAGGTACGAGAACAGCCCAGGGTGGACACTGGAGCAGAGAAAAATAAAAGTTCATGTCCAAACCACTGTTTGTACCAATGAGAGCACCCTTCTTGTCCCTGGGGTCCCTGGGGACCCTCCATGACTGCAGTGTCCTCAGACTCATCCCAGCTTCCCAGTGATCATTTATTAAGCCACAAGATTGCAAATGCTCCCTGTTCTTGTCGTGTGTGATCTCTCAGCAGTGCTTTACAGCAGGTCTGCATGACCTTGGGCAAACAGCCTTCATCTGCTGTAACCAGCACTATCAGTTTTACAGGGGGATAATCAGTCCCACTTGTTTGCCAGCCTGGTGTGCTCTTCAAAGGTGTCACCTGCCTGGGCTGGGCTGAGCTCACAGGGAACTCAGGCAAACTCAGAACCACATAAGCCTTTCTCTTTCAAGGTGTAAAACTCTAAGTCCAGGCCCTGTGAGCCTGCTTTGGTAAAGAACACAGTGTACAGCACCTGTGAGTGACAGCATTTGATCTCCCTGATTAGCCTCACCCACACAGCACTGAGGGTTGGAGACCTCTAAGATACTGAGTGCAGCCAGTTAGAGAAGAAAACAGGAGCAGAACACCTGGATTAAACCTTTTCAGCCACTGGAGGATCCACAGTGAAGGCCGTGATGAGCACTCAACCTGCAGCAAAAGCATCACCTAGACCTACACTTTACAAGACACCAAAAAATCCAACCCAAAGCCTCAAACAGTTGGGAAGCCAAACTTCCCCAAGATGCTGCTCAAAGGCCGGAGGGTCTGTAATAGTCCTGAGCAGACCTTTCAAACGCACTGAAGCAAGTGCAAAATCACATCCCCAAAATTACTTCCACTCAAGTCATTCTGGACCTACAGAAACATCCACAGATTTAACGGAGCAGCCCTTCAAAAGCTGTCCCATCTCTCAGCACAAACCGGCGCACGCAATGTGTCACATATTGCACACTTCAGCTCCCAAATCCTGCCAGCCTGGGCAGGGGCACAGAGCACAGGCACGTTCCCCTCCACCCTGCCCAGGTGTCTTCAGTGATCAGCATCACACCCAGAAGATCTGAGTGCACCCCTCCTGCCCCCTGACACTCGCGGTGTATTTCTTGTGGGGGGGTTGATTAGCCATCAAACACCAGATAACTTTAACAGCAAGTGTTGTGGGAAGCTTCAGAAAACATCAAACAGCAGAGGAATTAAGAAGAGGGAACACAAAGCCAGCACCGCAGTTGCGGGAAGCGGGAAACACAATTACTGCTTTGCTTGCAGCTATTGCAAAAATTAAAAGTGTGACAGCCCCTGGCAACATGGTGGAATTGAAAAGCAGGACCTGTCATTTACCAGTTACTCAGCTGGCATGGAAAGAATAAAGATGCTGTGTATTACCACAGAGAAACCATTTACGGTAACAACGTGTGCAGCTTAAATCCCACGGCACCCTGTGCAGGAGCTACAGGCTCCCTGTCCTGGCATCCAAAGGAAATAATTCTTCCTTCCTGTGAGCCTGCAGCGGGAGAAGCTAACAGGAGTCTGGGTGATTTTTGCCTCTTAATTTACAGCATCAGGTGAGAAAAGGGCAAGAGAAATAGCTGGCAAAGTTCTCAGAAAGCTGCCATTTGCCTGGCTCAAGCTGGCAGGAGGAACCACACAAATACCTTGCAAATCTATGAAATGTCAGAGCGAGGAGCAGAAGATATCCCAGCTGCTGAGCACCTCCCAGTGCACGGCTTCTCAGGGAGCAGAGCAGCCAGGGCCAGTGTCACCCAGCCAGGGCTGTGCCCACAACCCACCACCAGGAGCACTGGAAATACAAAAAAGGAAACCAGAAGTAACATTTAATCAACCCCTTGCACTCCACTACATTCCAGTGACAAGGGTGTTGGGATAGTAGCACCAGTGTTTTGGTGCAGGAAGGGATGGCATTCCCATGCACTCAGCCTTAGGAAACACAGCAGCCCCTTCCCAGATCCAGCAGGTGACTTCATCCCTTCTGACAAACTTCCAGCCATGGCCATCATTTATCACCCACTGCAGAGGGATGACACAAGATGGGCTTTGCTCAGAGATGTGCCTGTGTCTCTGCAGATCCCCTGGCTCAGTGTCTCCATCCAGTGCCTCCATCACCCCTGGGTAAGAGCAAGGAATGCCCACTCAGAAGCACCTCACTTATACCCCAAGCCCTTGCAGAGCAGGGTGCACACAATGAGGGCTCTGCTTCTGCCTGCAGTGAAACTCCGCAGTCTGGTGAGCAACAGTTTGCACCAAATATCTCCAAAAGATGCAGCTGGGATCATGGAGCCCCTGGAAGACTGATGAAATGTAAAGCACTATCCTCAGCCCCTATAAATCATGCTGGTTTAGTGCCTGTCCTGTTTAAAGCCTCTCTTTTCTCATACCTGTGGCAGATTTCCATTCTTTGTTAGCTGGTACATGAAAGGCCATGTCAAAGAGGCTGCTCTTGGTGGCAAGAGAAACACAGCAACTCGCCAGTGGGGAATGCAGCAAGCCCCAACTCATTTGTTAGCTTGTCCAATTACTTTTCACCTTGAGTTTTGTGTTTGCAGAAGTGAAAAGGACCCTGAAGAGGAGACTGTAAACACATAAAGAAAATGCAAAATACCCTGGATTCTCTTCTCCTCTCCTCCACAAAGCCAGGCCATCTTGTCATTCACTCTTTTTGAGTCGCTGAACTATGATCCAGAGAGGATGATAATGCAGAGTTGGCATTTAACGAGAAATATCAATCCAGACCGGTTTAAACTCTTGCAAGTGTGACAGTGCTCAAAAAAAAAAAAAAAAAAAAGACACCTGAATTGCCTTTCTGTTTTCCTCAACAAGGCTTATGAATTTTTTATGGGCTGCAAAACTTCCAGTCTCGGTACAAAACACTGATGTATTTCTAACAGGGACTAAAACATTCCCCTCTCCCATACTTATGACCCTGCACATAAATATATAT